>NW_011499884.1:1039047-1070049 GCF_000495115.2 Populus euphratica
ATTAATTTTTTTAAAAATATTTTTAAAATATAAAAATAAACAACAATTGGAACCTTATTAAGAACGCGAGGGTTCTTGGGAAAAAAATCCCATGAATATCCTTCGAAGTTCTGTCAGCATATCATATCAAGAGCAGCATAACCAATTGTGCCTAAACCCCCTTGCAGTTTCATGTGGTAAATTTCCCAAACAGTTGGTGGGCATTGGAGAAAGGTTTGTTCAAATTCAATTTTCGGGAAGAAGCAACCCAGACGTCAGGCTTCTGTGGCCTTCGGCAGCAGAACCAAAAATATCTCAACAGACCACCTTGTAATAGATACCACGTCATATGACTGGGAAAGATGATCGGTCCCATGAGGAAAGGTCTGGAAGAATTAATGGAGTTCACCGAGGGTTCGAGGGTCGTTTCCGTCATTCAAAATATAAAAATAAAAAAGGTTGTGCCAAGAACAATAAGTTGGGTTCTTAAAAATAATAATATTGTGCTCCACTCTCAGGTCATTTGCCAACTATGTAAGCCTCTTTATAATCTAGTTTTCTGGCATGGCTGTATTAATGGGTAATTGATGTTCGTGTCCATTGGCAAGCAAGTTAGGCACCTGGAAAATTGTTGAGGTCCCAAATCTCACACGTTACCTAGGCATGCTTATTGGTTGGTTGAGAGTACAGCAATAATTATTTTTTAAAAAAATATATATTAAAATAATATATTTTTATTTTTTAAAAAAATATATTTAATACTAACCTATAAAAATATTAAAAAATAATAATTTTTGAAGACAAATAGTGTCAATCGTATTCTCAGCGCTCTCTCTAGGCTCGATAGGGCTGCTCTCTGGGACCCGTTTTTGTGACGTCTGTGCACTCGAAATAGCCCGAACATTTAAATTTCTGTGAGAATTTTCAAACTCTTCCAACTAGGAGGGTGGAAGCTAAGGCCAATGGCAGTTTGTTGACTTCGAAGTAACATTAATTAACAAAACACTAGAACAGCCCGGTGCTCGCCGGTTCACACACAGACTCTATTTGGCATTCCCCCCCCTTTTTTTCAGTCACGAAGGTTCTGATTTTTCAGGTTTATCCTTTTACAGTGTATTGTATCGAGCTAATATTGGCCTTAATGGTTTGTTCTGATGAACATAATCGAGTGATCTCAAGGTGTAAAAAAAAGAAAGATATTTAATAGGTTCTTGATTTTGCAGAAAGAATGTTCAAGATTTATGTTTTTCAAATAATTAAAAATTATGGGACTAGAATTGACATATAAAAAAATGACAGCCCTCATTGGCAGTTTTGTCTCTAAATAGAAAAACAAAAAGAAATCAAGCACGCAGACTGAGAAGATAAAAGAGGGAGAGATGGAAAAGAAGAACGGGTTATTAGAGTCAGCTCTTGTCTTCATAGAAAGCAATCCTCATAAAGGCGATTTCAATGTTATTAAAGACGGTCGCCATCAAAGCTATGAGGAAGTTGCTCACGTCTTCTCAGTTGCTCGAAAATATAGTTATAATTATTTTAAAATAATAATTTTTAAATAATAATTTTTATTTTTAAAAAATTATTTTAAACATTAACATATTAAAATAATCTAAATTATATTACAAAAAATATTTTTTAAAACAAATAATTTTTTTAAAAACACGAAAAAAATCATGTTCCCAAATATTTCCAATGAGAACGTTGCATGTGCCAGTCATATTTTAGACGGGCTTCAATTATTTCATTTTGTACGTGTTACACGTGCCAGATATATTTTTTTATTAATTTAATTTTTATTTCTTTAATAATATTTTAATTCAATATCAAATCCCAATCCCATGTCATCCAAGCCCAATGAAAGGCCAAACTTCTTCTTTTTTTTTTTTTTTTTTTTCTCACATTGAGTGTCAACCATGTTTTCTTCACGTAAAATAAATTCTTTTTTTTTTTCTCACATTGAGTGCCAACCATGTTTTCTTCACGTAAAATAAATTTTGTTCAGTTTAATTTGATGTATTTTGGACTCAATTAAGGTTATTTTAGGCTGGGAAACTGTTTCCTTTATGTTTCAGGGGTCCTTTTTAATGTTAAAATAGGTTGAAGGACGACTCTTTTTTTTAAGTTAAAATCCTACAACTTAGTTTTTCAACCAACTGATGATCGGAATCTAAAACCATAGAGGACACGTCGTCCCTTTACATGGCAGATGGTGGACGAGACTCAGCCAAGATTGAAACTATTACAATAAATTAGTTAGAAAAATGTTTGAAATGTCTGTCCTGATTGGTCTTTATCAAAATAAATAAATTTAAAAACTTCATGCAGTATTACCTCATAAAACATCTTTTAATCTTTACATTCTTTTGAATAAGATTATATAATTTTTTTTAATCAGTAAACGCTCTTTTTCGTACAACTCTTTGTATTATCTTTCTTTTATTATTTCTTTAAATTTTATACAAGTGCTTTGTATATATCACTACTTTTAACATCGTAAAATTCAAAAAATTAATTTTAAAAAATAAAGTTAATGAACCGATCAAGTTCATTGTCGGATTAATGAGTTTTGCGTGATGCCGTTGTTAGTTTAAAATGTTCTCGTTTAAAAGTATTAAAAAAAATTAAATACTAGGGTCTTTATTTTGCCTTGAATGAATAAACTACTTGGTTTTATTATGAATTTATACTTTTTTTTTGTTTTTTAAAAATTATTTCTAACTCGCCAAAATGTTGCTGACACTTGTATTCTGTACTCGCAGCGAGGCTGGGCAACGGAACTAGATCAAACTAATAATTAATGCCTTATCTACTGACCTTGACTTTGGTTTCTAGTGACTCCTTGCTGGTCGACGTTTCATTGTTTATTTTTTTTGCTTTGTTTTCTTATTTTAAAAAATTTAAATTAGTTTTTATTTTAAATTAATATTTCCATATTATTTTGATATATTGTTAAAATAAATTTTAAAAATTAAAAAATATATTATTTTAATAAATTTTTTTAAAAAACAACCATCATAATTTCATCATAAAAATATAAAACAGTCATATTTGAAGCGACCAGTGTTTAATTTGATTCCAGTGCATGCATCCATCCATACATACATAAGCATGTGTAATTGTAATTTGCCTTTATGCGTGACACGTGCTCATATTTACGTGCACATGACCAGAAATTATATAATCGTATCAGGCTATCTGCCCCCCCCCCCCCCCCCCCCCCCCCCCCCCCCCCCCCCCCCCGCCCTTTCTCTCTCTAGATATGTGTTCACAGTCATCCGCTTTCCCTAACGTACCATATCTAAAGTAGACGAATGAAAAGGAGAGAAAAATAGAAAACGGAGGAAGAAGGCAGTCAAAATATCATAATCTTCGATCTGCCCACAGTCCATTAACATAGATATAATAATAATTATAATAATAACAACTTGGACACCGAATATCCTTCTTTCTTTCTTTTAAGATAAGAATATATGTCTGATAAATATATGGAGATAAACTGTGATATTGTTTACCACGTTTATATTGAAAATACTCGGCATCAACCCCATGGCAGGTGTGGCCCAAGCGGACACGTTGCCTGCTCCGTGGTCACCATTGGGTAGGAGTGGCAAGGTTCGAAATTAGATTTGCTCAAGCTGACCTAATTGAGGAAACATGAAAAGAAAATAGTATTTTATTTGTGTACAAAATGAATACCTGTATTTCGTAGCTGGCAAATTGAATGCCATGGCGGGTGAACAATTAAAAGTTCGTTGGGGTAGTTGCATCCTCCCGAGAACTACCCTCTCTCTCGATGCACTCTCTTTAAAATCCGATACATTTCTTCCCTTTTGGCAGCACAGTTTTCTCTCCTCTTTCTCCTCCTCCATTTAGCCTTCTGGAGCCTCTTCGTTTTCGTGCATTCAGGCCAAGACTTTGCGTTTTTTTAGGTTATTTAATAAGTGCCCCGGAAATGGCAGAGGATCAGAGCAAACAAAGACTGGGACCAGAATCAGTCACGGTTCATGATAGGGAACCAGCTGGAACGAAGAGAAACACCCTCCCAAACTTTCTTCTATCAGTTAAACTCAAATATGTGAAACTTGGTTATCATTACTTAATCTCCAATGCCATGTTTCTCCTGCTTATTCCACTCCTATTCATTGCATCAGCTCATCTTTCAACTCTTACTATCCAAGATTTCGTCCAGCTTTGGAACCACCTCAAATTCAATTTTGTCTCAGTAACTGTTTGCTCAGGCCTTCTAGTTTTCTTGGCTACCCTTTACTTCACCAGCCGTCCTAGAAAAATATACTTGTTGGATTTTGCATGTTACAAGCCAGAACCCGCTCGAATGTGCACCAGAGAGAATTTCGTGGAGAAATCAGCACTAACAGGCAGCTTCAGTGAAGAGAACCTAGCCTTTCAAAAGAAGATTATTGAGAGGTCTGGTTTAGGACAAAATACTTACTTCCCTGAGGCAGTGATGCGGATGACACCAAGGCCGGGCATGGAGGACGCAAGGAAGGAGGCTGAGATGGTGATGTTTGGAGCCATTGATGAGCTCCTGGCCAAAACTGGGGTTAAAGCTAAGGAAATAGGCATTCTTATAGTGAATTGCAGTTTGTTCAATCCCACCCCGTCTCTCTCTGCCATGGTAGTCAATCACTACAGACTCAGGGGGAACATTTTGAGCTATAATCTTGGTGGTATGGGTTGCAGTGCTGGGCTCATCTCTATTGATCTTGCCAAGCAGCTACTGCAGGTATGAAAACTTGAACATCCTTCCTTTTTTTTTTTTTAAAGTTAAATTCTTCAATCTGTTCTTCTTAATTAGTCTCTAGAATGGGGAGACAACTGACAGGAGCATGGTACTTATGGATATCTGATACAAAGGGAGCAGTTCCCTAAATAATATCGTGGCATTCACAAGATGTCCAGCTGGTATTCTTAGGTGATAACATGCAATTTCAAGTATTCATACATGGATATTATCTATCGATTATTTATTATTTTGAAATAGATAATAGATATTTGAAGAATACATAAATATATTAAATAATAAAAATAAAAATATTACACACGCACGCACGTGTTTAATACATATAAATATACTTTTGGTTAGATTACAGACGGGTTTTAGATCGGAATCACACCCTACTCATTATAAGTAAGATAATAATTTTTAAAATATACACCTGTTCGGGTCGGAATCATCAACTTAGAATTAAAATGACATCAATACTAAGTGATAAGCCTATATGTATAGTGAGTTTGAATTAAAGACGGGAGTTGTCATCTAATTTAAAAAGAAAAGGTAGACTTCGAGCAATAAATGATAGTCCCACACAACGACTACAGGTCTGGGAAAATGATGTTTCATACTACTGCATTTATTATAGCTTAGGTAGCAGTTTATAGACGCCCTTCATAAATAGAAGAAAAGAAAGCACCAACAAAAAATAGTGGTCCTCCGGCTGAGTTGATGCGGGGAATATTCATTTGAGATATATCCAGCTGTGTGATTAATACTCTTTTCATGAAATTGAAGCTCACCTGCAAGTTGGGTTCTGCAGATATATACAAGTTGTATGTTATGAACTAATGATCAGCATGGAGAATATCATTTCTCTGTTAAATATTGCAACTGGTGTTTCAGAAGCTGTGTGATTAATGAGATAAGCTATAGTGTCTTTCACTTTTTGTTGTAACAGGTGCATCCCAATTCCTATGCTCTAGTGATCAGTATGGAGAACATCACTCTTAATTGGTACTGCGGCAACGACCGGTCCATGCTTGTCTCCAACTGCTTATTCCGTATGGGTGGAGCTGCAATCCTTCTCTCCAACCGATCATCCGATCGCCGCCGCTCAAAGTATCAACTAATCCACACTGTTCGAACACACAAGGGGGCTGATGATAAGTGTTATAATTGTGTGTTCCAAAAAGAGGATAACACCAGAAGAGTTGGTGTTTCGCTTTCTAAGGACCTAATGGCTGTTGCTGGAGAAGCCCTTAAAACTAACATCACAACACTAGGACCTTTAGTCCTTCCCATGTCAGAGCAACTCCTATTTTTCGCTACTTTAGTAGGAAGAAAGATCTTCAAAATGAAGATAAAACCATACATTCCCGATTTCAAGTTGGCTTTTGAGCACTTCTGCATCCATGCTGGAGGGAGAGCTGTGTTAGATGAACTAGAGAAAAATCTTGAGCTCTCTGACTGGCACATGGAGCCTTCAAGGATGACTCTTTATAGGTTTGGTAACACTTCTAGTAGCTCTTTGTGGTATGAATTGGCTTACTCTGAGGCCAAAGGGAGAATCAGGAAGGGTGATAGGACTTGGCAGATTGCTTTCGGTTCAGGATTCAAGTGTAACAGTGCAGTGTGGCATGCATTGAGGACAATCAATCCGGCCAAAGAGAAGAATCCTTGGATTGATGAAATTGATGAATTCCCTGTTCATGTGCCTAAAGTGCTGCCTATCGCCTCTTGAATCTCTCTCTCTCTCTCTCTCTTGAAGAATGGATCGATTGTTATATGTAAGTGAAGTGCGATATATGAAGTGACCATTGACTATTTTCTCCTTTTCTGTTCTTTGGTTGCGTTCTATTTACTTTTTTAAGATAATATTTAAACCTGCTTGCGAGTTTTCCAACTGTTTCCGTAGATTTTAAAATTAATAATTATATAAATTTTTAATAATTTTAAAAAAATTTATATATAAAAAATAATAAAATTCATAATCAATCAGAATATGAATATTGTAATTATAAAAATTAAAAAAAATGACTTATATTGAAAAAAATAATATTTTTAAAGGAGTTGTTTGCAGTTTAAATAAAATTCATAATCAATCGAATAAAAATATTTTTAAAGGAGTTGTTTGCAGTTTAGGACGGGAGAGTTAAAATGAGAAAGAAAAAAAAATATAGGAGGACATAGTGGTGATATATTAACTATTACTGATAGAATCACTAACTGACATCTTATATTTGTGATTCCATGGTAATTCTAATTGTAAATTGGTCATGTCATTACATGGAGATTTTAATTTGAATCTTTCGGTCATTCCGTAGGTGAAATCGCTCATAAAAACTTCCACATCATCGAGTTGTTTTTTTTTTAATTTTATATATTTTGTCTATAATTTAGTCAGTATATACCAATTAAATTACCGATAGATTAGTATTTGTCGGTAATTATCATAAAAATTTACCTATAAAATTATTATGTCAGTAATTTTGTTGGTTTTAGATGAATTTCTGGTAGTGATATTGAATCGACTAAGATTTACTAAAGTTAACATGTAAAATCTACGTTCCTGGTAATGAAACCGTAAGAACCTCATAAAAAGCAAATAAAAAAAGATATTGAAGTCTATTTATCACTTAGCTCAATGATGAATAATAAAATTTAAAAAATAAATTAAAAAAGATAAAAATATCGACTCAACTCGATTAACCTGTTAAACTTAGATCATGAGATTGAGATAATCCAATAAAAAATAAATTAAAATAAATTATAAATCATAACTCTTAATTAAATCAACATTTAAGGATGAAACCAGAAGAAAATTAATTTGAAAAGGAATAAAAAAGCACAAGTCAACCTAATATAATTTATCAAATCTTTGATCCATATAATGAGCCTAAGATAAACTCATAAAAAATAAATTAAAATAAATTATAAAATTTAATTCTCAGCCAATCAAAATAATAAAATATAAAATTATAAAAAATTAATTATAAAAAATTAAAAAAAAAACTCAAATAACCTTTAAATATCTTATCACTCATGTCATAAAACTAATATGATATAAAGTAAAACGCAGTTAGTAGCAAGAAAAGAGGAAGAGTAGTAAAAATACGATATATGAAAGATTACTCAAGTGCGTGTAATGGCACATGCTACCTGGAGAGTGATTCGAGTTTGAAAGTATCTAGCATATCATTTATAAGCCAACATTTAACAGGCCCAGAAACCTAATCATTATGGGCCTTAGACAGCACGAGCCCATCTCAAACTATAAAGAGGGCATCTGGGGAAGGAAAGCAACGTGCCTTGTAAAACAAAATAGAGGTTAGGTACAGGAAAATAGATTTTTCAATATTAGAGCTCAAAGGGATCGTTCAACCACATAGGCATTTATAAATTAAATTAATGTCGATAGTCTATGGATACAAATGCACAACATCAAGATTACCTAAGTGTTATAAATCATTAATTTATAAATCATTAGCAACCGCCCATTAAGCTAGTGAAATGAAATATAAATCATTAATTTAAAAAAAATAATGATTTTAGATTTTCTAATATGATTGTGTTGCTTTTAAATATGAGGAGAGCCCCATCCTTGAAAAAGTATGATATATTCACTCATGGACATTTAAAAAAAAATAAAGAACAAAAAGTTATCTTTTACGTATTGATTCAGGTGGGTAACCAATTTATTTTTTACGTCATATTTTTAGTTTGAAGTCAAGAAAAAATTACAATATTTTTATAACATGATTTTATATATTTTTTGTGAATATTATAAAGTAATTTATTTTAAATAATTGTAATATTTCCATTCAAACCCAGTTTTTGATCCACCACCTTTTAAAAATTATAGGAGAATATCCGGGTAAGAAAAAAAAACCTTTAAATATCTAGATTCGAACCAATTGATAAAACAACATAATACCACTTAAAATTAAATATTATATAGAATGAATTTGGGATTAATTTACTCGTAACCGCACTCCAAAACTCAAATTTTTATTTTGTACGATTGTCTAGATGTGTAAGAAAATTGAGTCATTTAAATACAAACTTTTAAGTACCCAATCACAGTAGTATAAATGAATTTTTGGTGCCCAAGTCACAGTATTTTTTAAAAATGATTTCTGATGGGGTTCAGATATTTACTCGTGAGATTTTGGATAAGATTTATATCTTAAATAATTAATTAATTTTTTATTATTTATGATTTGATTAATTTTTTCTAATCAAAACAAACGGTGGCTAATGCTTGATTCCTATAAAAGATTTCTTTTGATAATTTAAAGATTTTTTAAAGCTTAGGTAAGTATTGCTAGAGAAAAGGTACAATTTTGTTGTAGAAAGGAAATTTAAAAATAAATATGTAATAGGGAGTTGTAAAAAAATTGGAACTTTCCTTTAAGGAAGGATTTTTATGCTTTCTTTTATAGCATATGACTTGTCTGTTTTTGAATGAAATGTGTCAAAATATAAATAAAATATCTATAATTCATTATAATAAAATATAAATAAAATATCTATGACTTATTATAATAAAATATTATTAACTTGTAAAAGAGTAAGCTACTAATCATAAAGTCTAAGATTCTAGAAGTCCAAAAAGTAGGGATGAGTCGAAAAAATAAAAAATAGATTAAATTGAAAAAATTAAAAAAAATAATTAAAAAATCAAATCATAAAAAAAAATTAAAATTTTAAAAAACTAACAATTTGATTTGATTTTAATTTTATAATTCTAAAATAAAAAATGAATTGAAATAAAAAATTTGTTTGGTTTGATTTTGATTTTATAATTATAAAATAAAAAATGAATTGAAATAAAAAATAAAAAAATCAAGCCAAATACAAAAATCCGAGTCAAATTAAAAAAAATAATTTTTGTATTAAAATAACTAAACCAAATTTGATTGATTTTGATTTTTTAAAAAACACTAGTTTGGTTATTTTTTTAATAAAAATTAAACTAAACTAAAAATAATTATCTCTATAAAAAAACATAAACTTAATATTTGATTAAATCTAAAAATATTAGATTTGACAATTTACTAGATTTATAACTACTTAAATTTAATATATTAACATATCACCTTATTTTTAGCTTTTTTTCAAAAAAAAACAACTAAGATTAAAACAAAACAGGTGGAAAAAAAATAATATTTTTAATTTTTTATTAATAATAATAATATTAAAATCATTTAATTTAAAGTTTTATAGATTTAATTTTTTAAAGTTTAATTTGTGAGTTTTTTGTAATGTTAATAAATATTTTTTAAATTTATTAATGATGATAATATTAATAAAAATAATAATAATTTTTAATTTTACTGATAAATTAAGATACATGGTTGTTTTTTAATATTAATAATATTTTTTTAAAAATTTATTAATTATTATTTTAATAATATTAATTATAATAAAAATAATAATAATTTTAATAAAAACAATAATAATATTGTACTTATCTACCCAAAGTTTACAACACCGAACCCAAAAATCTTTGTCAAGCAAAGAACTACCACGGTGTTTGAATGAAATGACAGTCCAAGAAACAAAGGACGTATTCAGCGGTCTGCATTCTATCATGGCGCCGCGGCCCCATTAATACCCTCAACTATACAAATCATAACAATTCACCCATCGTACCGACATCATCATTTAACCACTGCCCTTTTATCTCCTCTCTTCTCTGTTTTTGTGCTCCCTTTCAGCATATTTTGTTTTTGTTTTCTTTTTAATTGTTTAAAATTAAATTAATTTTAAAAATAAAATAAAAAAATAAAGCACGAAAAAAAATAAAAATTAGTCTGTTAGTAAATTAACCTGCAAACCTGTGAATCATGTAATTTGAGCTCACATATCAAATCAATAAACGGAGATTTCATTATGATTATAATTTTTTATTTAATTATATAATAATAAAAATAAATAATTATAAAATTGAATATTAATATATTTTTTAAAACCCGAATAATTTTATTAAAAAATCAAAATTAATTATAAAACTGAATTCATAATTAACTCAATATCTATAAATATAATTAAAAAAAAAATTAAACTTTCTAAATTCGTGAGGAATGTCAACCAGCCTAACATGCAAATAAATTCATAAATTTTATAAATTTTAATAACATGTTTTTTTTCTAAATTATATTTTTTTTAACTATATAAGAAACAAATAAATGATAATAAACTCAAATTCAATTAAAAAAACACCTCCTCAAACCCATAAATAAATATAACTTGAGTTATCCAAGTAAATCTGCAAATTACTTCAACCTTATAAAAAAATAAATTATAATATTTAATTTTAAATTACTTTAATATAAATAAATGAAAAATATTAAAAAAAAAATCAAAAAGCAATACACAGATTACTGTAATCCACGGGGTAATAGATCTGAATAAGCAGTAGTTTCCACTATAGCTTTCTGTTAATTATAAAAAACCAATAAGCAAAGCGAGAGCAGAGAGAACATCTCATGTAATTTTGCTATAAAAAAAATTAATAGCAAAGGCTAAAACTGTATGCTTTAAAAAAAAAGAAAAAAAGAAAAAGTGGACAATGGACGACGTGGTTTTGTCCCACAGGGGCTTGTGCTGAAATCGTTTCAGCCTAGCTTAAGTTTAATTTCCCATTAATTCTTCTGCTAATTCTCGTGCATCTTTTAATCCCCGAGCTAAACTCAACAGAACACTCATTACCCAAAAACTTTCACTCAAAGGGTTAGTTCGAGTTTCTTCGCAGATTGTTGAAAATATGAAGGATAATTGTTTTGTTACTATTGATTGCGTCTTCATCAAAATAGATAGTTTTAAATTGTGTTAGTGGTTTTTTTTAAAATATATTAAAATAATATTTTATTAATATTTTTTAAATTAATTTTTCATATTAACATATAAGAAAAAATTATTTAAAATAAAAAAATTATTAAAAAAAAAAAACCAGGGCCACGCCGCAATAGTTAACACTCCCATAATGTCGTGGACGTGTTGGGTGCTTTTTTATTGGCTATTAACTCGGCTGAGTTAGAACCGGATTACCTATTAAAAACCAGTTTTAGCTGGTCAAAATCCTGGTTAATAATTCAAGTAGTAACCTAACCGATTCAAGCTTTGAATTTTGAATTTCCTACATTAATCTATCCGGTTGGCAAAGTTTTATAAATATGGTAAAAAAAATAAAAAAAAATGTAGTACAAGCACACCACTCGTATATAAAAGACACCGAAGGTTCGAACTTTGATCACTGAATTGAGGTGTTGCCAATTGAACTTCATTGGTACTGGTAGATTATGGCAGATGAGAAGAAACAAAACCTGGAAAACAAACCTGTGTTGCCTCAACCTCTACCCGAAAGGAAGAAAAACACCTTACCAAACTTCTTTTTATCTCTTAAGCTCAAATGTGTGAAACTTGGTTACCACTACTTGGTTTCCAATGCCATGTACCTCATGCTTATGCCAGTACTTTGCGCGATTTTTGCTCATCTTTCAACATTCACAGTTGATGAGCTTTGGAATCAATTCAAATTCAATTTTGTGACAGTAGTTCTTTCCTCAACCTCAATTGTTTTTACTGCTACACTCTACTTCATGAGCCGTCCAAGAAAAGTTTACTTGGTAGATTTTTCATGTTACAAGCCCGGACCAGCTCATATAACATCTAGAGAACTCTTCATGCAGTTATCTGCAGCGTCCGAGATTTTCACAGAGCAAAGCTTAGCTTTTCAAAAGAAAATCCTAGAGAAATCGGGCTATGGTGAAATGACCTATGCTCCAAAAGGCTTGATGCGTGTCCCGCCAGACCAGTCCATGGCTGAATCCTGGAGGGAATCAGAGATGGTGATGTTCGGAGCAATTGATGATCTCTTGGCCAAAACAAGGGTGAAGCCTAGAGACATAGGAATACTTGTGGTGAATAGCAGTTTGTTCAATCCCACGCCGTCTCTCTCAGCTAGAGTTGTGAATCACTACAAGCTTAGAGGGAACATTTTGAGCTATAATCTTGGTGGTATGGGCTGCAGTGCAGGACTTATTTCTATTGATCTTGCCAAAGACCTTTTACAGGTTTGTTACTTCAAATGGCAAACTTTTAAGGTTTTTAAGGTGCCGCTTTCGGATTTAGCAATTTAATTTGAATTATTTGAAGACGGTTGATATATAGCATGATTTGCACACATGTATGATATTCTTAAAATTAAGCACAAGTTTGTACATATTTTAAATGTACGTGTCAAAAGGTCCCAGGTTTAAATATTTCCTTTATATTATAAAAGTAATAATAATTACAAGGATTGACACTTCACTGTACCAGGTGCATCCCAACTCCTATGCCCTAGTGGTGAGCACCGAGAACATTTCTCGCAACTGGTATTTTGGCAATGACCGATCGATGCTTGTCACCAACTGCCTCTTCCGTATGGGAGCAGCCGCAGCCCTCCTATCCAACCGGACATTTGATCGTCGTCGCTCGAAGTATCAACTTATCCGTACTGTACGTACACATAAGGGTGCAGATGATAAGTCCTTCAACTGTGTCTTGCAACGAGAGGATCTTGACACCCAAAGAGTTGGCGTCTCTCTCTCAAAAGACCTAATGGCTATAGCTGGAGAAGCCCTTAAAACGAATATAACCACTCTGGGCCCATTAGTTCTTCCAGTCTCCGAACAACTTCTATTCTTTGTAACCTTAGTTGCCAAAAAAATCTTCAAGATGAAGATAAAACCATATATTCCTGATTTCAAGTTGGCATTTGAGCACTTCTGCATCCACGCGGGAGGAAGAGGTGTGTTGGATGAGCTTGAGAAAAATCTTGAGCTCACTGAATGGCATATGGAGCCATCAAGAATGACTCTTTATAGGTTTGGAAATACCTCTAGCAGTTCTTTGTGGTATGAATTGGCGTACTCCGAGGCCAAGGGAAGGATCAAGAAGGGGGACAGAATTTGGCAAATAGGTTTTGGTTCAGGATTTAAGTGCAACAGTGCCGTGTGGCGTGCTATAAGAGCTATCGACCCGGCCAAAGAGAAGAATCCTTGGATGGATGAGATTGATGACTTTCCAGTTCGTGTGCCTAGAGTGGCACCCCTTGTTTATTAAAAACATCATCTCGGAAAAAAGGTCATCGTCCGTCGTTATTATCATTTCAATCGGCGATATTATGTTATTATCCGAATGCAGGAGTAATTATTAACATGAAATAAAAATGTTATTTTCACATCTCTTTTGGTGTCGAAATATAACATTATTGAAATTGGTCTTATAATGTAATGGTTCTAGCTATATGTTTTCACGTTTCCTTGTGCAATCCTGTTGTATCACCGATCGGGTCCGATGTTTATTTATTATCCTGTGGTCAAATTGGTGTTTAGTGGGATTCTTGCCCGCTATTTTTATTCCAATAAATATCGGCTTATATATATATATATATAAATTTTTCATGACTTTAAAAAGATTGAGCTTTTAAAATCTTATTTGTGTTTGTTTATATATATATATATATGTGGTGCTGGCTGGCTAGCTAGTTGCTATCTCTAATATTTCAGACAACTCATTCATGAATGACATTCTCTCACAAAATTTTGTTCTATAAAATGTAATGGCTGTATCTCTAATTTGGATTATATTGAATCAACCTGTGCAATATGCAATTCAGACCAATCAATTTGGTTAAAATGATATTTTTTAATTATTTTTTTAAAAAAATTTCTTTGAATGGTTTTGAATTCAAGTCAACCGACGTTTCTACTGAATTTAAAACCGGTTTGAGTAAAGCTGAAATTCATGAATTTTTTTAATCAAGGCATTTTAATTTACAATCAAAATGAAGGAAGTTAATTACATTATTCACTCCATCCCATCACATTAATTACGTGCTACTAAACCGAGCGATAAAATACACATGCATGCATTTTACGAGTTGGGACGCTTTGGAGTGTTCTCCAATAAAATAATTGAGCTTAATGATAAAATTAACCAGAGAAAATAATTTAACTATTAGTGGTGATCGGAGAGAGATAAAAATTGTATGTGCTTTCGAGACAAAAATAAGGAAAGAGTCGAAAGACTGGAAGCTAAATCTTAGTCGCTGAATGTAAACTTTACCCTTCAAAACACAAATTTTGCAGGGTAATTATTACATACCCTCCTATAATTCTCCACTTTAACAAGAACGAAACAAAGAAAAATAATTTTATTAACTACAATTTCTAGCCCTATTAACCACTGCCAAACATACTAACTCATAGGATTTTCGAGAGGAGACCTAAAGCTAAGATTTCAGAAGAGATAAGGATGAGAACTTGGGAATTAGGCGGATATTATTTCTCATCATATGTAGTTTTAAGATGAACATCGAAAATGTGGTGCAACTAATGCACTAGAAATTGTAATTGTGCAACAGTATATCTAAGAGATATTTACATGATGACAAAGGCAGAACAACAACAGAGGTGCAATTTAATGGAAAACAAAAACCCTCGAAGAAGATATTTAAGAATTGACTAGTTTTCAACTCAACTCGGCAAGTAGCGTCTTCAGATATGTATATCACATTGACTATATATAGTTGTTAAGATTAAACAGTCTTCTAGATATATAAACAAAGACTTGCAGAAAAAGATATGGTGGAGTACATACGACCATGATAAATATGTGAAGTCTTCCCGTCTCACACGCTAAGCAAAGAAGGAAAAGGTAACTCATAAAATACCACTAGGTTTTGTGAAGTTGGTGGCATGGAGCATCACATTAATCAGTGGCCGGCATATTAATTATGTATCCAGTACGTCTAAGATCATTTATAGAAACGAAACCCACTTGTGAATAAGACCTAGAATTATGGAGTGCAAGTTTCCTGGATATTTGTTCCAGGACCATATGGCTAAATATTAACTAATAGTACCGTCCCGCACATGAGTACAAAATAGATCTCAGGCCACCGTACCCTCGATCTATTGATTATTCTCGACAACAAAACAAAAAAATTAAATTTCAGGCCTGCTTCGCTTCATATGGGCTCCACTCTACTCAAAGATCTATTTATCTATCAACCACAAACTACAACAACCCAAGAAAAAAAATCAATTAAAACATAAACATTTAATATGATTGAGATTGATAAAATTGTATAATATAAGTTTAATTAGTCTGTGATTAAAATGATGCTAAGTCTGTGTTAATACTGAAACGATGGTGTGTAACTTGGGTGGCATGAATTTGCTTGACTTATTAATAGAAAGGAAAAGAAGAGAAGAAAAGAAGGGAGTAGCATTCACTTTCAATGAATGTGCTGCTGAATAAGCAAACTTAATTTCTTGGCTACCAAGTCCAACTCTTAAGATCACTTTCAATGAATGTGCTGCTGAATAAAAATATACAATACTATTATTGACCATGTCTTTTGATTTCAAGACTTGTTAGCGCCGAAAGGAGGAATATTGCAATTCAAAGGTTAACAATCAATCCCCCCTGGGCTTGTAATAACCTGCACTACTTCACTTCCGGTTAACTAAAAACATAAACTTTGATGTCTTGCACACATGGGCAAACATTCACTTCTCCGAACAAACATTGCTGGACCGGTTAAACCCAAACCCACCTGTCTCCTACACTTTAAATTCATGGTTTCATGAGTTGAGGTGAATATGTAGGATGTACTGGAAAGTATTTTTTTATTTGAAAAATATATTAAAATAATATTTTTTTAATTTTTTATGTAAATATAACAAAATAATTTAAAAACATTAAAAAATAACTTAAAATAAAAAAATTAATTTTTCATAAAAGTATTTTTCAACCATATAACACAAACAAATGGGCTATAGAGAAAAATATTCATGGGTGTATGTGTTTCTTTCTTTGTTTTTGGTTTTTTCTTTAGGATTGCAAACTCTAATACTCTAACACCGAATCATAGTACATATTCGGAGCTTGGAGGGAAATGAAAATAAAAATTTAATATGATTTAATGTTAAACGTATCTTTTAAAACAATATTCAAATTTGTTTTGACACATTGGATAGAAACAATTAATTAGCAAATGTAAATGGAATTAATTACTTAATTATCATTAGCAATTGATGAATTGAGGGGTGGCATTGTGAAATATTTGTTATGCTTAATTGACAATGAATTAATACGCTTAGAATAAAATAATTAAAAAAAGAACTGAGATTTCCTCTTTTTAAAAACTCAACAACCAATTAAAGCTTTCGATTATCAAGCATTATTTTTAATGATGCCACTTCTGACTCGTAACTCAAAATTTCCTCCCGTAGCCTAATTTAGCTCAACTACGAGCTCCAGAGCTGTCTTCCCGTTGTCGTGTTTCTTTTCTTGTTAAAATAAATTTTCCTAGTTTCTCTTAAACGAATTTTATGAACTGAGTTTTTTTTCCTTCATGATTTAACTAAACCAAATATAAAATATTGCAGTAAATGGTATTAGGTCTATTTAAGGGTATAATTATAATTGTTTTTTAAAGTATTTATCGTGTTGAAATATATTAAAATAATATTTTTTTTATTTTTTAAAAAATTATTTTTAAGATTAGCACATCAAAATAATTCAAAATATATAAAAAAATAATTTTTAATAAAAAATAATTTACACCACATTTCTAAATATTATATATAATATAGGGATTGATGCATTACATCCTTTGGTTGATTATAAATCAAGCTTTTTATAATGTACCATTTTAGTTCTTGAATTTCTCAACATTTATTCTAACATTTATTCTAGTCCCTGTTATAATTTTATTTAAAAAATGGTACTTAGTTGGAAGTTTTTTAATCCTTGTATTATTAAAAAATATTGTTTAGTTCTCATGATAAAAAACTTTTTGCAATTAAGTTCTTGCACGATTACTTTTAATCAGGTAATGGTTCATCAATTTTTTTTTTTTATGGAATGCTTACAAAATTATGAGTCGTCATGATTGTAATTGTTCATTACATTAAAATTTTAAAAATTAAACAATCAATTATTCATTATTCCCGACTAATTATATACAAAATCGATGCTCCGCTGTGCTCCAACAGGAACAAAATGGTAGTAAAATTATAGCTTTCCACAACTAAGATAGTTTATTCAAATTCCACTTAAATAATCTTATGCGTTGGGATGGAGATCATGATAGGTTTAGATAACGTTAGTTATAATGGTTATATCTTAAAGTGTTTTATTTAGAAATATATTAAAATAATTTTTATTTTTTTATTTTTTAAAATTCTTTTTTGATATTAATATAATCTAAAAATTAAAAATAAAATAAAATAAAAAATAAAAAATTAATTCTTTAAGAAAGATATTTCTTCCCCACCGGTGATAATAAAAATTTTGCAATTCAAATCTGATCACACATTAGAGAGGTTAAGAAAATAAAAAAAAACGCTGACACAGTAGCACCTACTTTAAAGGAAACAGTGTTTTTTCTCTTAGGGGAAAAAAAAGGTTGAAGGTTATTTGAGAATGTAAATATAATTATTTTTTAAAATATTTTTTATATTGAAATATATTAAAATAATATTTTTTAATTTTTTAAAAATTATTTTTAAAATTAGCACATTAAAATAATCTAAAATATATAAAATGATTATTTTTAACAAAAAATAAATTTTTTAGAAACGTTTCCAAACACTACATAAACAAGTTATGTTTGGTTTGATTGACGGGGAATAATAAAAAATAAAATAAAATTAATGCAGGAAAGAAAGAAGTTTTGAAGAAAAAAAACTAAGAATTAAAAGTGAAAAAGCTAGGAAAAAAAAGAATTTAGAAAAAAATCTTATTACTTTTGTTTAATCATCAAAATTGTCTTAAATACTGAAAAAAATATAATTCTAAAACATTCAATTATTTTATTCAACCCATCAATTAGTTATCTAACATAAATAACTCAAATAAATAAAATAAAATAAATTCCAATAAATGCAATCTCCCGACCGAAAAATAATAAGCTATGCCATTCTACATCGTCTCTGTTGTATTTTTATGTAGTATGTGGTGCGGTCCAGTGTCCTTACCATTCAGTTTTATGTATTCTTATTTATCAAAAAGTCAAGGCTGGACTATTATACATCGTACACGTCTGTATACTTTTGTAATCTATAGTGTAGGTCAGTGCCCTTACTATTTAGCAACTTTATGCATTGTCATTTTTAGTTTGTTTATCATAGCATTCTTTTAAATTTTAAATATTTTTTTTATTAAAATTTATATTTTTATATTCTAGATATTTTAGTATGCTTTTATTAAAAATATCTTTTTAAAAAAAAATATTATTTTAATATATTTATAAATAAAAAATACTTTAAACCAGTCCAATCCCAAAATATATGTGTCAAAGTTGACGCCGCTTGTACTTGAGAGGGCTAAGTTTACAAACCGACTCTTCATGGGGAACACAGACATGGTGCACGAGCATAGCAACAAACAACGAGGTCGGGTAAAAAATGCTTCGATTTCTGATTACAAGCGACACCTAATGTAAGTTGGCATTTACAAAATCTAAACCTTAATCATGTTTCAGTACATGGTCCAGAGCTGAAAAAGCTTTCCAATCACACACCCCAAACACCACGAGCTGCTGTGAATTGGTTGCTTGTTGTGGATGTTAATTCATGCAATATTCTGGCAAATATATCAGGATATCTTGTATCTGGGCAGAGAATCTCCGCAAACGCATTCTTGTATTCTAACAGCAAGGCCTTGTTCTGTGGCTCAGAGACCAGACTATCCAATATCATTGCGCTTTCCAACAAACCTCTGATACATGATGCAGCACTTTAATCACTTTAATTAGCAATCGATCAGCTGCCCTGAATTTAATAAATTTTACACCAAAAATGTCATGTCTGCTACCCGGTAAATTATTGACAAATTTTTTTGCCATGGCATTCTTTTCATCATGTTATTCGTAATTTTTTTTACCATCACTCACTAGCAAGCTTCAATCTGCAATCCACATTAACTTCTGCAAGTTTGTAAACAGTGCCAACAGCAGCTGTTTGGGCATCAATTGCAGGTGAGCTCATAAGATCTGCTAAACGCTTCTGTATTTGCAACGATCATCGGCCATCAGTATGAATTTATGCAAAGACGTCATACAACAAGCACCATCAACCTGTGGGAAAAAGGGAAGAAGGAAAGGTTCACTGTGAGGACCTATTGTCAAACGCCCTGGTAATTCAGCAGCTGCGCAGTGCCAGGCTTTTAACTGCAGATCCCAGCATCCCCATAACTGCTTGCACTGTACATAGTTCTCTGCTTGATAATGCAATTAACAAACTTATCAAGCATAATGTAGAATAAAAAATTGATCTCTGAAGCAATAATAAATAAAATTTCTCACGTTATTTTGATGTAAGATAGCTTTGACAAGCTAAAAATTTAGAGATCAAGCAACGGGGCCAAATTTCCAATTGTCTCGACGGCATTCGCTACGAGTTCCTCGTACTCTGTCCTGTGAAAACCTAGTAGCATTTAAGACAGAAAATAAACATCTAATTTCTGCATCAGTATTATATGGTTCAAGCAAGGAAAAGAGATCTAGAATATCGCCAGTCCTCAACACATACATAATGCACAAAAAAATTCAAAAATACCGTAAGCTAAGCGCTCCATACAAGGAATTACAATTAAACTGCCATTGACAAAACCAAGCAAGCAAGCAAAGAGAAGCTACAAAACTTAAATTACTTGCACTGTAGCAATAAATTACTCAAAAGGAAAAACTGAGAAACAAAATGGGAGTGGCGGGTTGAGGAAATAACTCAGGGATGTGCTAGGAGGGAAGAACAGGGTCATGGATAATTTGCACTTTGTCTATAATATCCGCCCTGATATGCTCTTCCTTGTCATAAAGCAAATTAAAGCGTTGCTAAAGGCTGTGATGATGTTAAATGAGTAAAAAAAAAAAGGAACCCTGTTTTCTGAGATCAGATCCTAAACTGGTAATTGTGAAACTAGAAACAAATAATCATCGCCTTTAATGATAACTTGAGCCTTTGATGTGTTAAGATTAGAACCCACTTAAACTACCCAGAGGTCCAAACTCGTCTCGTTATATTACCAGATGATTCAATGGATTATTTAAGCTACAAGGAAACTATGAGCAATCAAAACAAGTGATTTTCTTCATGTGGCTTTGGAATACGGCTTTTCTTAAATCTGTTTGGATTTGCTTGAAAAATATTTAGTGGAACACCGAGTACAAAGTGATTGTTGAAACTCTACATAATTAACACGGGTCCCAATGAAACAAGGGCCTTGTGACCTTAAGCCATAGAGAACATCGCTAGTCACTCCGTAACCTAGTCTCCTCCACATTCCCAATTTAATGATGCATCGGCCCTCTTTCTTCTAAATGCTACATCGGCACAGAATACTTTGGAGACCTGAGAGAACTTTCCCTCATTTAGAAGTAGTAATATCCTATATACATGTGTGTGTGTGTGTGTGTGTGTGTGTGTGTGTGTGTGTGTGTGTGTGTGTGTGTGTGTGTGTGTGTGTGTGTGTGTGTGTGTGTACAAGTTTCACAGACAAGTATCAATTAAACAAGGGACAGGACAAACAATTTTATAAACTCAAGCTTATGTTTCAGGAATATAATTTCATTGACTTAACTCCCTTTGCATCCAACCTAGAAGGCTAACCTTTAGCTTGCAACAGCACTTTCTTTTCTTCCCTCAGGAAATGTCTAATCACAAAACATCAAAATCCAAAATTCCCTTACAATATTAAACTATGTAGCAGACAATGGCATTCTACCGGCAGGAAAAGAAGAGCAAACACAAGAACAGTGACAAATGCAAATGACTTCGCACAACCTCAATCAACGATCAAATGTACTTTAGCCATTCAAGAATCATAAGGTTGAAACTACAAGCTCAGCATCCTCTCTCAAGTATTTGAAAGCATAATTGGTGCAGATATCTTTCTAAGCATCTTCATATTTACATCACCAGAAATAAGTTCGATTTCATATGCTGTACTTGTGTATTTGCGAAGCCTTTCGTCAAAATAACCATTTTTCTCTTGCTGTGATCAAGGGACAGAGGGAAGACAGAAGAAGAGCAAAACAAAACAAAAAATAATTTACCATTACAACAATGTGCGATTATCTGACCACCTTTGATAATTCACACCTTGAACCAATACACTACAATCCCCTAGGTGCTGTGTTTGCATTGTTTCACTTTCCCAGTTCAATTTGTTAGGCTTTAATGATATCTTAATCTCATAACAGACTATTTTCAACAATGCAAAACCAGAAAGAATAGCCCTGATATCATAAAATAGAATCAAGAGATGTGAACCAACTTAGAAAAAAGCTTTTTTTTTTCTTTTTTTTTTTGTATGTGAAGGTGAATGTATATGCAGAGTTCTATGGCTCTATTCTCCAAAGATATTTGCCGACTCACAAGTACAGGGATATCTCTATCTTTCTCAACCAAATCCTAACATCATAAACTCAAGGTCAAATCACATATTTAAACACTCGTGATTCTTGCAACCTCCGGCATACCAAAGCATGAATACATTGGTTGCAATAAGAGAAGAGCTAGATCTTTGTTTCATGAACTCCCATTTGCACATCACATGCAGTGTTCTCTCTTTTCATTCAGGGGTCATGAACCTGAAATCTCATGTATGTACCTTAACAGTCACGGGCCCTTGTAGGTCTTGGAAAACGGTGAAATAGAATATTAAGATTTGGGAAGACTTGTAAATTGAAAAAGAAAATAGAAACAGGAAAAGAATTCTTGTCTAAATCGACTTCCAATTTCCAGAGCATACAAGGCAATCTTCACTTTTTCACATTCCAATGCACAATTACATGCACGTCGAGTTTTCTTCCCGCAGTGTTAGCTCAAAAGCTCAAGGATCCAATGAGGCTTCTCATCAATCTGAGCATGATTTTAATAACCCTAAACAACCTAAATGTTAAGTGTCTTCATCTCTACATATTCTGCAGATTGTCACTGGATATAGTCCATACTGGTTACCAAATCCTGTAGTGAACAAATGGGCACCCAATGCTCTAACCCTAAGCGTCTTCTGGAGTTCTTTAGGAAGCGCAATATCAAGCCAATCATCTATCCGTTTTCGTTTTAACACATCATTATTTGCACCAAATTTACACCTAAATAACTTGCATTCAATCAAGTCCAGACTTTTACTGGAATATTCATTAAATAATTCCACAAACCCTGAGATTTTAAAAGTGTGAGTAAAGCTAGGTAAATACAACTTGAAGAAGACCATCAAGCAAGCCAGATATTTTAGCGGGAGTCTTTGAGCATGTCTTCTTTGAAAGAAAGCAACGTGAGAGCGTTGAGTGCCCATGTCTCTCTCCGGTGATTCGTCTTTCTTCTTCCTTTAAACTCGCATTATTCCACAAACTGCTAACATCACATTTTTTTTTATCATTTTTCCTGTCAAATCCACAAGTTCTATTAATTACTCCTGGAGTTCATCAAGGCTGATACCCTTTTGATTCAACTTGTACCACAGAATCTGCAGTAGGTGAGACGGCTGCACAGTCACTTGTGCTGCCGAAGGGACGCCCTCTCTCAGGAGCTGGGGCTATAGAGCCGCCCCCGGACATGTCTTGGTCCAGCTTCTACATCAGTTTGTGTGTCAATCGGTCTTGTTTGGCTATCGCGATTGGGTCGGCGACCGCGGGGTCCATTTTTAAGGGCAGTTGGGCAGGGGAGGTTTATTGACCCGGATTCGATTTTATTTTAATGGTTTGGGCTTTTACTTTGCTGGATCATCGGGCATTGCGGCCTTCATGAGTGGGTTTCAGAGATTTGCCACATAATGAATCTTTGATCATTTTGCTTTTCCAAGTCGTGATTTTTTACACGGAAGGTTCTTTATCTTTATTTCCTTAACATTAACAAAAACAAAAACAAAAAAAAAAACAAAAAACTATTATCTAGTATTTTTATTTATTTTAAAAAGACTTATATAAGGTATTAATTCTTGTTTCTTTCTTACTTATATTGTTTTTAAAAAATATATATTTTGATAAATGAAAGAGTTAATATTTTCAAATAATTTATTTTAATTTCTTAAAAATACTTAAATTTAAGTTAGATTCTTAATGATAATTTTAGTACAAGTAATAAAATAAGAAATTACCGACTAGCTGAGCTATTTTAGTCCCAATATAATATAATAATTCTAAACTAAATAGTTTAATATATTTTAGCTCGTGTTTGGCATTAAGGGCAGGCTGTAGTTATAGCTGTAGATAAAGGTTATTGATAAGAACATGCCATCGAAAATGTATTTGCACTGATATATCCAAAATTACAAGATTAATGGTGTCAAAAGCAAACCCGCAGCGAAGAAACTCTACAAATCTCGGCCTTTTAGCATGGACCTCAGGCGAGTACATGCAAAAGAGTTGGGCTAACTAAAGGAGGGGATGGTGCATTTGGGGTCCAACAATGGTATTTTGTTTATAAAATTGGATGGAATAACAAGTCAAGAAAGTTGAATTTTAAATATTGTTATTTTATTTTTTAAAAAATACTTTGAATTATAATAACAAACACAGACACGTAAAGAAAAATGTCACTTTCCTATCCCCTGCGTTCTTCCCCCCTCTGAAGGGGAAGTGGGGGCATGGTAATTCTCCTGATGATCTTTTAAAAATGAATGGTAGGGTCTCATGATAAAGATAATATTGTAAAACACTCTCATCTCAATCGTGAGTTGTTTCTCTTTCTTTTAAGTTTGTTTTCTTTCACTATAACGTATTTTTTATCAACCAAGTTCTTTCAAGTGAGGCACGTAAGAGTAAATTCGACAAATATATCTTTATTTTTCTGTGCTAGGAAAGCGAGATGTAATACTTCGATGAGTGTATCCATGTTGTTGATAGTATATCTGAAAAGCTAATTTATTGCTTACATCATTTAATCCTAGAATAAAAGGTGAGTGTGTTAGGAAGATTAATCAGCAAAGAAAATCACAGTCGATCATATTTGTTCGACGCATTAAATTATTCATTGTATATATTATATTATTGTAGGGGGTGGATAAACATATGGATGTCATCGGGGTCGTAATGGCCCTGAAAAGGGTGGGTCATGTGGTGGGGGAGGTTACCGTTTGATTTTGGAGTTTAGCAATCAACTCTTTCTTAATAATTAGGCTGTTCTTGATTCTGTACTGTGCTGCTAACCAAGAAAAGCAGCTGGAAATCATTATACAGGCCTGGCATGGATGTCTGACAGCCCAGTTGAATACGTTCAAGAATATCTCAGGTCATCCCCTTGTCTCCATCAGAGTTTCCTTCCAGATGGACAGAAATATGATCTTGAATCGATAAATTCTGCCATTTACACAGTTGCAATAGCCATTGCACATCAGAATCAATGCTAGAAAATGGTCTGTTGCGGGTACATTAGGGTCTCATTGGATTTTTCTTAGGGCAAACATCAAATATATTGTAAGGTGTTATTACATCCAAATCATTTTAATTTTGATTATAAACCAGATAAAACAGGATTAAGATAATTTACATAACGATGGTGTTTTTAACGAGAATTCTTGGAATCTCGTTAGTTGATATATTAATTTTGATGCTAGGAGAGTCATTAATCTTACCCCTTTTTTTTTTTTATAAAGAAAGGACTTCCATGTCAAACACTTTATCTAATCATTTAGTTTATCATTTATATTATATTCATATCTAATTTTGATTCCAAGGAAGCCATTAATGGAACCAGCCAGGTGGTTAAGAAACTAATACAATACGCAACAGTTCATTAATTAATATTTCTGCTCTCGTTTGGTAGATAAGTCGAAATTGATGATCCCATCAGCTGGTTTATTTACTTAATCCCTTTCCGATTCCATTCCTTTGAAGCCATCACAGAAGAATCACCCCACCTCCTCAAGACCAGTCAAAGAGTTTTTTAACTGTGCGCATGGTTCCGATGAAAATTATCGTTTCGGAGAATTCTTTAAATTATATTTTATCCCGGTTTTAATTCAGCTAACCAGAATTACTCAGATTTTGCACCCATTATTTGATTATTCTTTTTATCCAAAATCCCTTCAAAGATTTCTATTAACTAAGTAAAAAAAGTTTTGATTGTCCTGAAAACTACAAACTCGTTAATTTTAAAAATCTATAAATACGTAATAAATAAATATAACCCCCGCAATTAGGGTAACTTGAATTTTTTTTTTTTCATTTTACTTAAATCACCAATTCTCTAAAAATCTATAAATACATAAGTAAAAGTTTTCCCTGATATATCCGCAACATGATTCATATTATTTCTTTTGTGTATTTGTTTCTATATTTCAATCCTATTGAGTGCAATCTTATCCTTTCATCATCATCTTTGCCGCAGATTGAGAGTTTAGAAACTCTAACTGAGACACATGCACATGTATTTGAGGAGTAACTATAGATTAAATTGCTATTTTAAATATATGATGCCTGCTGACAAATCACTATTAGGCAAATGCATGTCAAGCAAGTTGTAATGCCGCCCTTTGTCATGACCGGGTAAGATAATAAGATCTCTGCAATCACAGAAACATTGACTGGCCGAATGGCGATTGCGCTTCTGTTGAGGGAAAAAAATCACCCCTGATATTTGGAGTTCTGTCAAATTTCAGGCTCTCTTTTATTTTATCAATTAATGCAATTGGAACGCTTAAATTAATCTATTTTCGGGAGATAATTGAAAAGCAAAATCATAAATCTGAAGGTGGATATTGCAATAATTCGGAGATCATTATAAAGTTCTGAAGGAATTTTATTAAGCAACATAGCCCAAAAACATGAAAGTAATAAAGAAAAGTTACTAAATAAAGATGGAGTGATAAAATTAAAAACAAAAGTGAAAATTCAGGGAAGTAATTAGGAAAAAACTGCATTGTATGGGGACCATGTGGCGGAAACACAAGCACCAGGGAGGTGTTCTGTGATTTACCCTTTATAGTTTAATGATGATCCGCTCGATCCATTGATTCGATGAGGTAAAGCTGCAGCAGAGCTAGTCATAGGACTAAACTATGTTAGCCCAGATTCAAAAGATCATCACTCCATTGCTTCTCGAGACATAAGCTTGATAAATTAATGTAACAATATCAGAAGTATAGTTGCCTTGTCGTATAACAATGTGGCTGTTGTGTTCTTTTTTGAGTTTGAGTGCATTCGAGGTTTAAAAAGGAAGTGGGTAAGGAGGAAATCAACAGTAACATGTGAGAAAAGGCCACAAAAAGGAGAATAGGCTAAAGGACCACATGCCACCTAAAATTGAATCCATGTCAGAACGGATAAATGACCTAGAATAAAGGGGGATTGTTATCGTTTTAGGGATGATTGGAATTGCGGTGTAGAGTATCTTTTAAAATAATTTTTTATTTAAAATTTTTTCAGTTTTTTTATTTTTACATTAATATTAAAAAAAATTAATTTTATTCCAGTCAAGAACATTTTCAAAAATCAACGAAAATAGAAGCTTTGCCGAGCAACCCGCAAACATGTTAAATCATGATTGGATAGAAAAGTGGCTGAGATGTCTTGGACTTTTCATGAGCTCTCACTCGGTTTTGGATTGAGACATCTCTTACCTTTTGTGATTTAAAAGCTCCAAATCATATCAAAAAAGAATATTTACTCTTTTTTTTTTAATTTTAATAAACAAATAATCTAGGGTTGTGTTTAAAAGTACCGTACAAAAAGATGAAGAAAAAAAGCGTCTCTCTCACCCTCATGCATCGATTTCCAATTCCACGCGGCAAATTTACCTTAATTTCCTCGAGGCCTTATCTTTGGAAGCCCAGCAAATTGCCTAGCATTTCTAACGTGGGAGCCCAACATTCTCCCCACGAGCAAAATTGCCCTTCCAAGTTCTTTTTCCATTGTGCATTGTGAATGCTCTGATTTCGTGAAGGCAAAGGCTAATAAATCTACACCTCGCAAGCAATCTCCATACCATATATCTCTCTCGAGAGAGAGAGAGAAGGAGTAGGTAGGTGATGGGTTGCTTTCATTATAGAATTATTATCGTCAAACTTTAGGCAAATTTATTTTTATAAATTTGCCTTGTATGGGAAGAGCGAAGAAGAGACCTCGCCCCATCATCAGTCCTATCACCCAAAAAATAAGAAAAGGGAAATAGACCTCACAATAGCTCATGAATACGATAAGACATTGTGGGATTTAATTTTAATTAGATGTATTATGTATACATTATACAGGGGGGTAATAGACCCCACTCCCGGTCGCTAGATATGCCAAGTTTTTAAAGTCTTTCAAGTAATATATATAACGGTTCACTCTTTCATAGGAAAGCGAAAAAGACATTTTATTAGGATTTAAAGGTACTGGTAGGAGCTGATTCGTTGAAGGAGTGGTTGGTTACTCATGATGAACGTTCATGCTACGATTAAAAGGACAAAAGATTTCAAATTATGATATGCTAGCCCTTCTCGGTAATGAGCTACAGTGACTACATATGACCCAGATGCCTCTGAAATGGCAAGAACCAAGACAAGATTAGTTTTCGATTACACAAATTGATCAGCAAATCATCTAGCTAAAGTTCAAATACTTGCACTTGTGCTTGTGTTGCATGTGTGACAGCATCTTCATAGTTTATACCACATTCCCACAGTCCAACACTCCTAAATTTTGACCCACCCACCAGGAGGGGAGGAATTTCCCTAGAGGCTGTGAAAACCTTTAAAATGAATGGATTCTCAAGCTGAGTTGAAGTACTGGGGACGTCTTTCAGGTCTTCCAAAAAAGAAAAATAAAAACAAAAACACAAGTTGAGAAACCTAAACTACTACTAATAATAATTATAATAATAATAAAAAGCTCTAAACATATAAAGGATGTAAAGACACATAGTGGGTGATTATCATGGAAAGGGACATGTTGGGTGATTAACAATGCAGCAAAATATTTTAGTAAAATAGCATATTTTTTTACTATCACATTTCAGAACCATGATATTTAAATTGATGTTGCATTTCTAAAGCATGATATCAACTGAATTTCAATAATCACCCTAGTCATTCCATGAAAATTTAGAAATAAAATTTTTATGCATCTAAATCTAACGAAAAAGATTCTTACAAGATTTATCATTGAATTGCATAACAATTATAATTTTAATGGTTATTTAGTTTATTAATCTTATACTTTATTTAGTTAATGTTTTCAGAGAGTAAAAACAATTTTAATTTTAACAAAATTTGAGAAGAGTTTCTTCTATTTAAGAAATATATCCAAAATTTTATCATCTTTAAAATACCTAAAAATAACCACAATAATCAAATAAAATAAATTATCATATTTCATAATCACAAGTAGTCTCAATGCTTGTCACTCAAAACACAAATCTTAATTATTTTAACCCACCACATTTATGAACTATAGTTCTATATGAGAATGTTTTCATGAGATGAATGCGAAAAAATAAACATATATGCATGTAAAGGGAATATGAAATACTTAAATAATATAATATCCTAGTAATTGAAGTCCCAAAATATATCAACATAACCTATTTATCTACCACTTTGATGATCCAAGCTTATTAATAGCACAATTGCATCTTGTTATTGTCTGAGTGGTCTTGTCCTCTGCGATGACATCAACAAGAGTTAACTTCTCTTCAAAGCTATAAAGTGCATTTCAATAAACATTAAACCACTAAGACATATAGGTGTATACTTTGTGTTCTTTGTCAATATTACGAAGCACTGATGCATCTTTTTGACCCTCTTGTACCAAAAGATCAATCTAATATTAAAAAAACACATTAATTTTAAATTAAAATATCAATAAATAAAATACATTATTTAACATATATTAATTTTAAAAAGATTTGATTACCGATGATATTTTGAACCTGCTGGACATGTTGCTCGTATTGTTTGTATCTTCATAGAGAAACTTGTTCAGGATTTGTTATGATGATCCGATATGTGATACTTATGTACCAAATTATATACTCATTATTTATAACTACATGATGCATTTATATAAAATATTTTATTTCTTCATGCATTTCACTATGATACATAAGCTTAATGGTGGCTTAATCAGTCGTAATTATGATTTTTACCCTGGTGATTTTTTACGTGCAATGCACCACTCATATCTATATCATATGAAATGTTTTATTGCTTGATCTGGACAGTGTAGCTCAACCATCTAAAAAAGTATCAATGGGACCATTGATGTCCATGTGTTTATCCCGCTAATGCAAATCACTAGAATAATTAGTAATTTTTCATCCTCATAAGTTGTTCACATGATATGTAAAAGATAAGTATCTTAAATATTAAACAATAATAATTAAAGTGAAACTAAGTTGTTTTCTTTAACAAATGGTTTAAAAAATACTTAGATAGATTACTATATATTTAGCTTGTTTAGATAAAATAACAACACATGTGTTAGGTTATTATCAAATACTCTATTAGCACACTAGTTAACATTACAAATATATCAATTTAATTGCATTTTTAAAGTTACAATTAGACAATACAAATATATAAAATTGCAAAATGAAATTGATTTATTTGTATCCTAGTGGGAGCTTAAATGTGACACTTATAGTTTAGATAGTCATAAGTGACAAATTAGAAATTTAAAACCGATTCACATGAAGATGCTCGCAAGACCATAATTGTTATTAAATAAAATGACTTTTTTTTAATGTTAACAACAAACATCTAAAATTTAAATAGTTGTTTCAAATTCTTTCATTTATACCTAGAGAAGTAACAAAAATTCTCCAACCCAATTAGCTCTTCCCAATACATAAATGTTTGTATAGACATGCTAAAACAATAAATCCCCAGCTATATATGGAAATTGCATTAAAATTATCCAAAAACCTCAGATAAATTAAAAGCATATATCTTCCTATGAGGTTTATAAATAATATATTGCTAGACATGCGCACGTGCACGCGTGCGCACACACTAGCATACACACACACACACACACACACACAAATTAAAATTATCATACCAATTCATATATAATTAACACATTAAATTCATAATTTATTGAACACCTCTGCAAGACCTTTTCATTAGCATCATCTAATGATATGGTAAATGGCTCCTCAATCTATTTAAGATATATATTATCCCTCTTCAATTTAGAAGGAGAGGATATCAATCTAAGTGAATACTCGTATAATGCAATCTAATTATGCACACCAGTATATATGATCATCCATCCATCAATAGGAAGATTAAGCAAAATT
>NW_011499884.1:1071679-1077572 GCF_000495115.2 Populus euphratica
TACTATTACTACTACTACTACTATTATTATTATTATTATTATTATAGTTATTGTTGTTATTGCTATTATTGTTGTTTATAATTTGTACAATTAACCTCCCTATGGTTTGACCCCGGTCTTGCCGGGTTATTTATTACTTCGACACTCCTGCACTTGGGAGAAGACATCAATCTTTTAGTCGTGTCAGTCGTGCTCTAAAAAACTAATGTATAAAAAATCAGTCTTAAACACATATGGTTGAATCTATTCATACAATTTCATTCATTTATGTGTCTAATAACAAATCATAACTTCATCTTGCACAATAATTTAAAATATAATACTTTTAATGTTAAGTAATGAAAATATTTATTAAAGTTAAATATACTTACAATATCAGAGAAAATGTCCTCCAAACATTGTTTAACCTATAATCATAAAAAAAAAAGTGTCAGCGGGCTTATAGGTATGTGCTATGACTCAAACTCTCCATGAAAATAGGCATGCTTTATAGGAGTGTTAACCTTGTAATGTGTTTGCCCATCATAAGAAGAAGATTTGTCACCTTGCTCGCGTGACATCCTATGCAAGAGTAACTATGTTTAATGTGAAATTAGATAAGTTTAATATGTTTTAAAAAATATCATATTGTATTTTAACAACTAATTATGTTGCTATTCATACATTATGGAAGCTTAGGCTACCATTTATTTAGTGTTCTTCTTTCATCTTAACTAACTAACATATTTTCATATCAACAAATTATCATCTCCTTCCATTATACTTAATTACAATATAAGTTACATTTTGTCAACTATATCAATCCACACCATAACAAGGAAGAAGAAATGAATTGCTATAAATACAAATCTTATCCATAATTAATAGAGCTATACTAGAGCAATCATTTTTATCATATTCATATATTACTTTACATTCAAAGAAAAATCCCTCTTATCATTCTTTATTTGGTCAAAACCTAACCCCTGACTTACTAGATGTTCCATTCTTTGATTCCTCTTACCTTAACATGTTTTCAAACTGGTACCACATGTTATAATAGTTACATTAAAAATCTTAAGTGTATATTCAATGATATAATATATATAGAAATCTAAATTGAAAGAACTCCCCCCTATATTTTATCATTTGACTTAAGGTTAAGGGTCTCCAATAAGCCAAATTCCTTCATCCATGTTCACCTGTTTTATTGTCATTAAACTCTTATTTTATAATTCTACACTTAATTTCAATTTTCCTTAAACTTCATCAATAAATCCTAACTTGAATAATTAAAAAATTATTCAATTTACATAATTAAACACTAATTGATTATAATAGTCTATAGAAGAATAACTCACTCAACAAATTTGGATGAGCGATGGCAAATTTCTTGATCAACATTTTTTTTCTTCCTTCTTAACTCATGGTTTCTTTCTCCCATTAACTTTTTTTCTTGCTGCCAACCCTTTATTCTCTTCTTTTGTCCCCATCTAAACTTATTTCTCTCACATAATCACCCAATCTCTCCTTCATCTTTCAAATCTCATCAATATCATCATCAATATTTACTGTCATATTCGGCTCTAATGTCTTATTATTTTTATTGTCACTTGGCTTAGAATAATCAAATCTATGTTGATTAGTGAATGAATTATCAAACATAGTATCATCGATTCTTTATAACATATCATCTAAGAATAAAAAAATTTCCCACTACTAACTGACTTTGAAGGACTAACATATTATGATGGACTTGTAAATATTTAACCAAAAGCCAAAAGATTTTAGTCGACTACTCATATACAATATCATCATGTTTAATCCATATTGGATGAAAGAATCAATTATTGTCTCAAAACTATCATCACAAACAATAAGTACATGACAAACAATAAGTACATGATAATATAGATGTTCATTAATTTGATACCTTCGAGTTATTTCACCATCAACATCATTATAATTTCACCCAAGTCTATGACAAATAGTTTCTTTCATTTATGTACATGTATAAAATTGCTACCATAAAAAACAATAGTATAATTATAATGATATAACATAAATATGTTACAAGATATTTTGTGGAAAAAAAAAACAAATTGGATTCCGATCAATTGGACATAATTTTAACTAAATTTCATTATCCTAACCCTAATTGTCAAAATTCATAGCGAATTCCTAAAATTTAACAAAACACATACTTGACCAAAAGTAAACATAATTCATGATATCAGATCTAATTGGTTATTAAACCCAAATTCTTTAAAAAAAAATTAAAACAATTGAAAGAAAATATCAAATTCAGCAACTTATCAACAATTTATTGCAACGTGTAACTCATCAAAATGTTACCATATTCATAATTTATTACATGAAACCATGAAGCGTAATTGATAACATTATTAGTTGATTCCAACCAATTCATACAAAATCATTAATTCAACAACTTATCCAAAATTTTACACAACACATAATTTATTAAAATAATTAATTCTTAATTAATTCAACTTAATTATATCAAATATATCCTGACTAATGTTATTTATAACTAATTTATCATTAATTCAACAAGCCTTAAATTTAACCTCAACCCTAAATAATAATTTTATTTCAACTAAATCAGACACAAATTAAATATAAAACTCATATATTTAATAAAAATATAGTATGTTTACCTTGCTTGTCGGCATAGTTTTAAACCTGACCCGATAGTTAACCTGATACAGTGATCGGGTCACGGGTTGGATGGGTAGACCTGGTTTAACGAGGGTCAACCCAAAAAAACTAATGTTATCTCTAAGCAAACTGAGTGTAAGCATCACGTTTTCTCATTATTCCAAGAAATGATAAAATTCTCATTCAATTATACAAGTCATTAAATGACACAACCTACTACAGATACTCACACATTTTATTGTTTACCTCAAATTAAAAGAGAGTTAAAATCCCCCCCTTGCACTTCCATCACATAGAGAGAAATCCCCCCCCTCGCACTTCCATCACATAGAGAGAAATCCCCCCCCTCGCACTTCCATCACATAGAGAGAAATCCCCCCCCTCGCACTTCCATCATATAGAGAGATTGTCTACCAAACTATGAAGACTCTCTACGCAATTAGCCTCCTAATTACTCTACTAATTGACAGGTAGCGTAGGAATTTGTTTGATTTCACCACATATCAAACAAAGTATGCATGAATGTGGGCGACAAAATAAGAGAGAAAAGTCTCTATATGGTTGTCGGCTGCTATGAAGAGATGTGAGTACAAGTAACATCAACTTTATTTATCGTAAATTTGAAATAGCTATCCAGATTCTTCTGCTCCTCTGCTTTTTTTACTACTAAAATGGCTTTGAAGATTTCTAAGTTCTTTTAATTCTCATTTCTGTTTTTATTGTTAATTGTTTTGGCGTTCTATAATTAAAATGTCAAAACGACGTTGCTGCACATATATATATATTAAAAAAAAAACTTTGAGTCTTAGTTGGTTTACCTAGATCGACCGTGTTTCAGGTAGACTCGCCGGGCCAACTCCCAAGCAGGTTTTTGCTTAGATCCGGATCAAGTCCATGACCAACTCCCAAGCAGGTTTTTGCTTAGATCCGGATCAAGTCCATGACCAAGTCAACCCACCAAATCAGTTCAGGTTTCAAAATTATGCTTGTCGGACTATAAAATGCTTGGAAGGCAGCGTCAATAATGAATTTTGAAGAGAAAAACATCTTATGATGGATTCAAATTTTTTGTGTCTTAAGGGCAAAAATACAAGTGTTTAATTAATTTATTATAGAGGACAGATATATATATGTATATTTTCTTCAATTTGAGGAGGAATTTAAATTTCATGATAAATCATGTTGCTTCTGAAACATAACATGTTAATTTATTATATTTTTCAAACACTATAAATCATTTTTTCATACTTAAAAAATAATAATATTTAGTAAATATTGTTCTTTTGAATTGTGATAAGATAAAAATGAGTTATTTCATTAAAAAAAATATATATGTTATGGTCAAAGTGTGCAAATTTGAAAAATATATCCATGGGAAGCTAAAGAGAATATCACGCCATTCCGGTGAACGATTTATTTGCCTCCTCGCGGCGTTCGAGATTCCACGAGCCACTGCCGTCCGTCATCAACAACAATAATAACATACCCCAAACACCACCACTTACGAAAATTTAAAAATAAAGAATCTGTAAAAGGTAATTTGCCTAAAAAGATGAGATACTCACAACAACAAAAACAAAACAAAAAGGAAAGTTTCATCCTCCTTTGTTCCCATTATAGAAACAATACCCAAGAAAAATGGGCATGAGACCCCCATTTTTTAATAGGCAGTATCTGCCATTTAGAGAAACGAGGATCGATCCTCGGGTGCTTTTATATTTTTAGTTTTTTTTCTAACTTTTTTTTTTTTACATTGTTTTAATATTTACATCATCGATAATTTATTACATCGACGATAGATTCACCCGCCTCAGATTACAAACAACCCTTCACCTCGCAAACAAAAAAAAAAGAAGGGGAAAAAAGGATATATTTATAATTATATATAAAACTTATATTTTTTATACCTCAAAAAATTCCAAAATTTTTTTATGGTTTCTCTTTCAGAAGAGAAGCTAATCCAGTCACCATCCTGGCTCCTCTCTCTACACCTTTCGATTTCACCGCCGGTGGCTGCCACGCCACTGTACTCACCTTCACTTTCTCGCCCTCACCGGAACTTTTCTCAGGAGACGAAATGGACGATTCGGAATCTAACGTCGAATTCTCTCCGAAAATCAGCTCGAACTCCCCACAACAATCATCACTCTCTGGAAACTCCTCTTTTAGCTCTTCAGTTTCGTTGCTGTTGTTGTTCGAAACGTTTTCGTGTAATCTGGTACAAGGTGAGAGCCATTTAGCACGCATATACTCCGCTTTTCTCCAAGGAGGAAAGTGCATGCCTTTCTTCTTCAAGCTTTGTTTGGCTGCCTCCGAGACAACCGACACAATCTGTCCAAGCCGCTCAGATTTCCCGACGAAGATGTACGGCAACGATTGCAGGATCGCCTTGTAGGCCCCGGTCGATCTCGCTATTTCAAATTCCGATCTGAAATCGATATCGATCAACAATCTCTCTCCTTCAACTATCACATCCACGTACTCATACTCACCTAATCAGAGAACAAAATTAAAACAAAATTCGAATTTTTTATAAGAAAATCAAAGACGGGATGAATTGTACATGTACCGGCAGGGGAAGAGGGAGATTTGTCCCATTTTGATTTGCAAATAGAAGAATTGTAGCCGAGAGATGCCAATCCATCTGCTACGATCTTTCTCAAAAAACCGTCTTTCTGTTTGTGATTCTTGTTCTTCTCCAAAATCATTGCAGTGTCTGCTAATAGATTTCTCTCCGCAACACTCGCGCAAGGAATCAAACTCTGTAATTTTTAAAAACCAACCAAACAAGTCACTGTTATTTTAGCTCTCTCTGATCATTTCTTTCAGAAAATAATCTATTTATGCGTATATATGGACATACAAGAAGAAAGAGTTCAATTGAAGTGATTTTGTTTACCTTGAGAAAATCACAGGCATCACCAGAAGGAGCCGTACCCATTGATTCCCCAAAACCATTACCAAAGACATCAAATTCATCATCCGAGCTGTCCATGCCGTTGCCATTGAAGCAATTGCAGCGATGGCGGCCCCGAAATGGCTTGTCGTTGGATTCCTCCATGTAACTCTGCACCATTTTAGCCAAACAAACCGAGCTCGGCTCAAACTGATCATCTTTACTGTTATTCCCACACGGAGCTTCACTATCTGGTGCTTTGTCCGCAGAGGAAATCCGCAACACGTTTGGTAACTGCCGGTCAAAGAGCCTCTTTAGACGCGATTTCAGCACCGGTTT
>NW_011499884.1:1077625-1126166 GCF_000495115.2 Populus euphratica
GGTTCAGCACGAACCCGTGCCTGATATTCAATATCTATTGGTTGGATCTTCATAGGGAAAGGCATAACAAAGAGTGAATGTTAACAAGGATGGATTGCTATATGGTTTTAAACACTGGGTGATTGTCAGTTCTGCAGCTGCTCCATGTTAACAAGGGGGGCTCTCTCACACACTAGTACAGACCTGCTTGCTTACACGCTGACTGAGACTGACTAATCATCAATGACCTATCCGGATCCTGATGATTCTTACTTCGTATATTTCATTAAAATCAATGTGCACTGGTTAAAACCGATCCCTACCAGTATTTATCTCTCTCTTCCAAAAAGCTCAAAAAAGGAAATAAAAAAAATATACTAAACCCAATCACAGCCTCAAGAAAAAAGAGTAATTCTACCAAAATTTGTGTACAAAAAAAATCTATTAAAACTTGGAAGCTATGCAAGAGAAGACAATGGGTTTTAGCTTAGAGTCTTTTCGTGGAAGACATGGCGGCGATGATCTGAAACACGGACATTGCGTATAGAATTAGAATATGTAATATCCGGAATATTCATTTCTCCGGCGATATCCAAAGAGCCGGCTACGGTATGATATTTGAAGGAGATCAGAGGAGACGCTGAGAGACTACTTTTAAGAAGAGGGTGGAAGCTGATGGACTGGCTCAAAATAGATGGGTTTCGGGCTTCGGACATCTTATAGGGGAAAGTCGTCATGCTGACATGGATTTGACATTCCACGTAGATTCTGAAATAGCAAGTCTTATCCTGAATTTTGCAGTTAGTTTTTTTTTTATGTGGATCTGGTTCTATGGTTCCACGCGCACACAAAAAAATCAAGGGGTCTCGTGATTGGCTTGTTCATGTGTAATTACTCTATTAACCTCCCACGGTGCCGCTGTTGCTGCTTGCGGGAGTACATGGAATGGTGGTGTTTGGTGATTCGAGGGTAAATTTGAAATTTGAATAAAAAGGAAGAGGAGGGTGACTGGCATTGTGAGACGTGTAGCAGGTTCATTTGTTTGTATAATATTTGTTTATTTGTTTTTGGTTGGATAATTATTATGCTGGAGGACCGTTTGATGAATTCAACAGTTGGAGTTTGAATGGTCCCTGCTCTTTTTGGACCGTTGGATTATAGTTGATGTTCTTGAATTGAGGTCGTGTGATTCTTTTTTCTTTTTCTTAATTATTGTAAATTAGTCATGTCTATTAAAAGGACGTTGCATCCTGTGAAAAATGATGATGTTCAAAATGCCATTATAATACGCTTTATCCAGTATATTTACTTATTGTTTTGTAAAACTTAATTTCATCACTGTTTAATGTAATTTACTATTACACTCTAAAACAATTAATTTATTATTTTGTTATATGGGATGGTGCAGTGCAACTGGGATTCAATGATTATTACTCCCTTAAGCCAATTTTACATGATATGATGATGATGAGGATGGAGATTATATTAGTAATTATTTTTTAAAATTTTTTATTTTGAAATTTATTAAAATAATATTTTTTATTTTTAAAAAAATTATTTTAGATATTAGCATATTAAAATGATTCAAAATTATAAAAAATAATTTAAGCAAAAATTATTTTTAAAATTGTTAAAAATTATTTTTTGAACACAAAAACAAAACAAACAAGCACACTCGTTTTAAGTATTTATTAAAATATGGTCTATTAATTTGTCCCCTGTGCATGTTCTTAAAAATATATTAATCTTGAAAGATGTAAAATTACAAGTGCTTCAAGATACAGTTGTGCATTTATTGTTAATCAGGGGAAAATTATCGTAAAAAAAGGAGGGAGTATTGTCTTGAAAGAAGAAAAACGTATTATACGGAGCATAACATTACGAACTGTTGAATACATTTTAACTATTGTATGAAATAATTATCTTATTAATTTTATTGTAATTGTGAAGAACGAATCCTAGCAGAATATTTACAAAATTTTAGATAGAAAATAATAATATCTTTAGTTGGCGGGGTATTTTTTATTTTGACTGAAAATTCATTGGAGGTTTGTATCACTAGATTATGTTTGTTTTTATGTTTAAAAAAATTTTATTTTTTTAAATTAATTTTATTTTGATATTTTTATATTATTTTGATACATTAATATTAACAATAATTTTTTACAAAATTTTAAAAATATTATTTTAATATATTTTTAAATAACAAATACTTTAAAAAACTCCTATTACTATAATTCGAAATAGACCCGTCTCCGCCTGAGGAGAATGATTGGCTTTCATGGCGTTTTATTTTTCCTTGCTGGTGAGAACTGAACAAAGACTGGCAATTGACATTAAAGTCCTTCGGGAGCTCTTCTATTTTTATCGGTGGCGGTCCTAGACTTTGCTTTGGCCCCAGAATATTAAAACTTTCCAATTTAATCCTTATGTTTAATAATCAAGCATCTGGCTCACGCAAAAAATTAATTTATTCCCTTTTTAAGACTTCTAGCTTTTAATTTCATATTTCAAGTTTACCCTAATACATTTTTTCTTTTGTTGCCTACCCTCCCAACTCGTTTAATGCTAGAGTTCTACTTTTGTTCTTGGATAGCAATATCATGACCACAACATCTACTAAAGTAGGATAGAACAATTATTAATAACATTTATATTAATTATAAATCCTTTTCCTCACCACAAACATTAATTTGGTGTTGAGTGTAAGAACATAAACACAACCATCTCAAGGAGAAGATGTGTTATACACAAAACTTACATTAAGCTTGCATGTTATACAAGCATATTTATAAATAATTCCATGAAAATTAAATAGAAAAGTTGTCATTCTTATTTTTCAAGATATAATAGAGTAATTTCTCCCCTATATTCTCATGAACTTAATAATTTTATAGAGCATTCTCAATCATGCCTCACGTTTGACAGCCCGTCACGGGTCCTCCATTCAACTAGCCATACCTAAAAAACACCAAAACTTCCCACAACTTTACTGCCATTTTCTCCCACTAATTGAATGCCTAACCATTAGCTCCCTACTACCGGTTATGATGTGCCTCTACATCCCTTGGAATATCATCGTCCAAGTCCAGTTGATTCTATCGATCTTGACACTATCTCATGGATTACCCTAGTCCAATGTGTTTTGCCAATTGTGTTTTTCATCGGCGTGCTTCTGACGAGTGCAACCCTATAATGGATAGCTATCTTCATATTTGGTTTGATTTTAATTGATTAGCTTGCGTCATTTCATGTCATTGACCTAAATCTATGCTAAAATATTTATGCGCAGCGAAATAACTCAAAAGCCGGTGGGTCAACACGGTTGCCTATGAAAATGAGGTTACACAAATGGCAGTCCGACTTATACATGGTGTTAAAAAAATATTTAGAAATTTAATACGCTTAATCGAGTCATAAATTAAAGAAAAGAATGCAATACGCATGTCAGCAGATTTGTTTTTTAGAAGCATTTTAAAAAAAAATAAAATTTTATTTATTTATTTTAAATTAATATATTTTTAATATTTTTAAATTATTCTTATGTATTTATGTTAAAAATAATTTTTAAAAAATAAAAAAAATTACTAATAAATATTTTAACATATAAAAATATTTAAAAGCAATCTACAACCCGAAACAAACTCCAGAGCTAATGAGTCGATACCATCTTCGACTCAAGGCTATCATTCTTTATCTGAGACTAAAGTTAGGTTCTGCCCTCATGATAGCTGCCCCTCTAGTTGGCATCTAAAATATTTGCTCTTTTGGTGAATCCAATGTAATGACATAGAATTCTTCAAATGGTGCCTTGCGCAACAACTCTCCACTATACCACCAAAGATTGGTGATCAGGGAGTGCTTGGGTCCAGCTGAAAAACACACCGGAGCCTCTTTCTTGGGTACCTCAGTTTTCTCTTCCGCCACAGAAACTCTGAGACTCCTAGAGTCATGAAAAAGTTGAGAGGCATGGGAGTGGATGAGAATGACGAGGCTGGTCTCCATGGAACCAGAGGAAGCTTGCTGGATTTTGGGGTGGCGATGATGAAGTGAAGAGACTTGATTATGATCAAGACCAGGTGCTTTATGGACCCCACCTCCATTCACCATCAACGTTGGATCAAACCTGCACATGTTAATATTATTCTCTATACTGTTAATAATATAGATTATATTTAATAATTTAAATTTTATATTAAAATAAATTTTTAATATAATATTATAGTATTAATGACTAAATAATTATGAATTTAAATTTCATTATCATTATTATTTAATAAAAATTAAATATAAAATGTTTAAATTTCATTATCATCATTATTTAATAAAAATTAAATATAAAATAAAATAAATATATAAGCTTCAAATTTTAAAAATATTTATTTTAAAAATATATTAAAAATTAATATAAATCTAATCATTTAAATTTTTAAATGCTGATAAAATTTTTGAAGTACGATGGATATTATTAACCATGAAGTCACAGTATCTACAACTTGTAAAACTGTACTGTATTTTTTACACTTTACCAATTTGTTTTTTTACTGTGCCAACAAAACAAGAAAACTCATTAAAAAAAAGGCTTGATTGACGGGGTCCATGCCCAATTATTGTGGTCCGCAACTGTGAAAGAGAAGAATAAAAAAAAAAAGAGCCATTTATATTAATAAGAATATAAAAGCAAAATGCCAACATGTCACTTGGTAAGGGAGGGAGAAGCAATAATTTTCTCTTCGGTGGGGTCCCGTTGATATTATTCAGAAGGCTCCCCACCACACATGTATTACGATGCTGACCCCTTAATTTTAATTGTGAAGGGCTACTCGCCAGTCACACATAGGACAAAGCAAGAACCAATTAGAAGAATAACCCATGATTACTGTAACGAGATTAATTCTAATTATACAATAAGGTCATCTTCGGTGCATAGATAATCATGAAGTGTCCATTGTGGGGTCCGAGATATGCTTTCCACCTTTAACTGAACTGTTTTTTTACCTTCAACCAGATTCCATTTTCATAACAATTTATTAAATAAAATATAATGGTTTCATTTTCACGTTACCGAGTGACAGAAATAAAAGAAGAAAACAAAGTATTTAATTTATATCAGACCAGAGGGGGTACCTGGGGTTGGCATTATGTGCTTTGTTAAGTTCGCGGGGAGACCTTTTCCTTATCTGACTTGCTCTTGAAATACGTGGTCTGAATCGTCTGATAGTAACTATTAGGGGGTTTTATTTGGAAATTCATTAAGATATTTTTTCATATTAGTATACTAAATAATCCAAAAATAATAATTAATGTAATGAAAAAAAAATATTAATTTATTTTTCAAAATCCCGTATCACCACAAAAACAAACATTGTCATCATCGGGGTCGTTTGGACTACAAGTGTAGGACCTGGTCATCTATAATTTGGTAGAAAAAGACGAATTTATCCAATGCCATTATACAGGATAAATTAGTAATTTTACTAATAACTCTAGGATTCAAACAATGACAACACACGATCGGTACTTGCTTGGGAATCCTATGCTAATATGCAAACCTAAAAATTTTCACTTCGTCGAGACTCGAGAGAGCGATTCCAGAGGTTCAAGTTCTTTACTGTTAGACTACGATTGATCAGGCAGCGGCACAAACTCCCACAGTGAGCATGAACCCTCGTGTCTGGTCAGTGTCCACACAGTCAAAGCTCCACGGACGCGACGATAATGAAAGCAGCAATTCTGTACGTGAAAAAAATAAAACAGAGAGATCAAAAGAATGATTGGAGTCCATTTCCTGCCTGCAGCATTTAGGTGGGAATTGCCCTCCATTTCCATTTTTCTTTTCTTTTCTTTTCATGGATGTCCATTCTTGGTAGTAAATTGGTTCGGCGAAGGAACGGAATTAAGCCAGTAGTCTGGGCATTGCCAAGCTTGGGATACAGCGACTTGCCACGAATTAAAGTTTGTGTACCATCACAGTGATTACATTTGCAATTTGAGTTAAGCATCATTTACGGTTCATCACAAGGAAAATATATGGTAAATTCAAAATAAATCTTGTTATTGCTTTTTATCACTTTTGACCTTTTGCCACTAAAGGCTTAGTTTCATCAATAGATGGTAATATATGATTGTTTTCGTTTACAGCCGTGGATTAATTTTTTAAATGTAAAATATATATATAATTATGGTTAATATTTTTTAGTAAAAAAATTAAATCATGTAAGAATTAATTTGATATAACTTTATTACATTGATAGATCCAAAAAAAATAAATTAAATGATTAGTAAAAATATAATTTCATTTAAAATAACTGATTCAAAAACATTGAAATAACAATATATTGAATTAATTTAGATAACCTCAAGTTGACCTATTAATCTAGATCATAAGATTATAGTAATTTTATAGAAAAGAATCAAAATAAATTATAAAACTCAATTTTCTATAAACTTAATATTGAAGGATAAAATTTAAAAAAGATAAAAAAAAAGTTGTCAAGACAACTCAGGTTAATTTGTCGCGACCTGGATCATGAAACCATAATAAATAAAAAAAATTAAACAAATTATAAAGTTCAATTCTCAAACAACTCATTATTAAATATTAAAATTCAAAAAAATCGATTACAAATGAAACAAAAAATGATTCAAGTCAACCAGAGTTAACATGTTAAACTCGTGATTAAAATTATGAAATGTTGATAATTTTATAGAAAACAAACTGAAACAAATCATAAAATTTAATTTTCAATTAACTTATTGTTAAATAATTAAATTGAGAAAAAATTAATTAATAAAAAAACACTTAAATCAACTGAATTATTTAATCAAACCTGATTCGAATCACGAATTTAAAATAATTTTATAAAAAATAAATTAAAATAAAATTATAAATTTCAATTCAAGGATAATGTTAAATATTAAAATTAAAATTAAAAAAATATTATTTATGGTCTATTTTTTCTTTAGGCTTTTTTAATTAATATTCTCTACAATTTTATGTAGATATGAATTTTAAGATACACAATATTTTTTTTTTAAGTGAACGTGATAACGGGGATGTGGATGACCCTCGTATAGACTTACCTAGGAGAAACAAATTTTCTGTTCTAAGAAATTGATTAAAAAATATCTCGATTTTATTTTTTTGTTAAATCATTTTGAAAAGTTTTATCACCCAACACCCTATATCCCTGTGCAAGTAAAGGGACGCCGCAGTTTTGAAAAACCAATATTATGCAATAACTTTCTCCGAACACCAATTGGGGCGTCGCTACATCCATTGTCATGTACTGATTGCATCTCTCGCTCTTTTTTATTTTAACGAAAAGACGAAGCTTAACAAGTAGTAGCGTAGCATTGAACATGGTCCCTGGATTGGAGATCTGTCACTAATCGGTTGGGTACTTGGGTTTACAGCCTGAATTTGTTCCAACTTTAATGTGGCAAGACTATAGATGCCTCTTTATCGAGCTTCTTTTGATGTCGTCTATCGAATCTCCTTTAGGAACTTAATGATTTTCTCCTTTTCTTTTTCTCATGGGAACAGGGGCTTGTTATCAGCTTTTGGAGACGCGGATGCTTTTTACTTGCCATGGATTACTTTTGGTGACTTGAGAAAAAGTTGCAACCTTTAGGGATTTTTGTGTTCGGTGAAGGACTGGAGAGAATTTTATTAGGTGGAGGCCCCCTTTCATAATTTCGAATGGGCAAATCCTGGTGCCTCGGAACCTTAATCTCGGCCCCCTTTTTCATGGTAATTACCTTGAATTTCCCAGGAACTTACCGATGGCTCGAATGTTTGCCTTCAATTAACCATACAAGCTCATCATGAGCTATTTTACGGGTACTTGAAAGTTTCCCTTGGATTTAGTGCAATTATATACATTCGAACTGATTTCACAAAAGTTTAACTTGCGCTAAAAAGAATTGAAACACAACCAGATCCATAAAAGAATACATTTTTTTTTATTGTTTTTAGTTTTATAAGATGTTCTTGAATTACTTTCGTGTGTTAGGATTAAGTTTACTTTTTGATAATATTTTGAAGTTGTCTCTGTTTTGTTTACAAGTGTGAATTGGATTTTATGAGGTTAAAGAACGAACATAAAGAGATGATTTTTTTTTCTCTTGAACATAAGGAGCTTTATTATGACTGTTTTGCATGAAAAATAAAGGAAAGAAAATTATAATTTAAATAAAACATTAGCTTTATTTAGGCATAAAGGAATTTATCATATAAAGAGGAAGCGAGTGGGGGCATGAAACTAAAGCCAACGAGGGGTTATTATCCACAAGTTTTTAATATCTTCCAGATAAAAGAGATTTCTATGAACAAGTGTCGATGAGGTAGGGCCTTCTCTCTTCATATCCCTTGGCAAAGAAGGAGTCTAGTCCATGCGGTGAAACCCCATGAAAACGACACTGCTTTCATATACACTAGCCCCACCTACTACAGGAGCTGCTGATCCTTGCAAATCCTTGATCTGGAAAGCCTAGAGGCGGTGCCGGCTGTGACCATTCCTTGCCCCAGATTTGGATGTCTGTAACGTCTCTACAGTGGATTGCTCAAATATGATCGGTAGTTACATAAAGCATTAACTGTCTAGACCTAACCACGATACAAGAGGTTGTGCAATCACTTAACTCGACTGTGATATATGGTGTAAGGGTACTCCAAGAATTATTGAGGCTTCAACATAAATAGATGGCATATAATAATGCTTGCTGTTGAGGTCTTTTTTGGTGGGTATGCAGCTGGTTTTCAATGTCGATCTCATAAGGGTAATATCCATGAATATGCGTGATTAGTTCTGGCATAAATAGCATGTAATTTTAACCTGATTAATTGAGAGATCATAGGCTATGTTCTGGTGTGAGAAAACTGACAGAAAAAAAAGAAAAAGAAGAAGCACTAACATGTGGGAAATCGGCCTAGAAGAGGTAATTAAGAACATACACGCAAGTGACATTCTTGAAGACTTGAAAAAAATCTATGTGCCGATTATCTAGCTTGTATGGGATCTGCTTCTGAGAGTCCTCACCATACCTCGCAGGACACATGAAGGAGATCAATTTGCTGATTATCTAGCTTGTATGGAATCCCCCGAGAGTTCTCTCCGGATTTGAGATGTTCCTCTCTTCTAGCTGATAGAGTTAGTCCTTTTGGTTTGTATCATTTTTTGGCAATTTAAAAAAAAAAAAGCCTCATGTGTTAAAATCTTAAAAGAATTACTTGAAACTTAAGAGGGAAAAGAACTCGGGTTACCTGAGTTTTATTTTTTTTTATTTTTAAATTTTTGAAACTAATTATGAGACTTTTTCTTAAACCTAATTTTGCATATCCAAGACTTTGATTGCTATTAAAAAAGTCTTGGCTATTATAAAAATGCTGTTATAAAAATATTCTATAATGGTATCTCACAATCGCCACTGTTATATACATTCAGCAGCATTTATATCAATTAGTAACAGCTGTACTATATCTTTCTGACATTAGGTCTAAAAGTATTCATGTCATATGCCGCTAAATAAATCCGTAGATCTAATATCAATAAAACTATGTCATAATGGCTGCTAAAGCTGGTAGCTCATAACAGTTTGGTATTGAGTTTTCAATTATGTTTTAAACGTGAGTTTGCTTTGAGAAAGTATTAAATTGATATTTTTTTAAATATTTTTTAATAACTTTAATATGATAATGTTAAAATAAAAACATTATTTTGATATATTTTTAAATAATTTTTTTTTTTTAAATATCATATATCATATTACCAAAACTTCAAAATGATGGTAGAGTTTTCAAGCAATTGTCATTGAAACTCAATCTGCTGTAGCAGTTATCTTCCTGTGCAGCACCGAAGTAAACATTGTTTCTAGACAAATACAAAAGAAGCATGGAAAATGATGCTTCTCCAGTAATTAGCTTTTAAATTCTTTACATAAATCAACTGGAAAACATGTTTTTTACCCGACATTTTTACCTTTAATTATTCGGAGGTTAATTGGAAGAACACGGCCACTCTTCATCGCTTCACCGACTATCACCGACTAATCAAACAAATTAGCAAAATAATCAGCCTAACCAATCCCCAAATCAACCACTCAATTACAATTACAAAGTTTGGCTTGAGGCTGGATGTCTTCTTATCAAGAGAACAGATGGCCATAACTTTGGTGAGCAGCCTAAACAAGCTACGTGCCCTAGTGATTATAAAAATGGCCATCTACCAGTAACTACTTGAACCATTATAGGAGGAGCAAACGTCACAGATTACTAGCACCGCTGCCTTACCTTCTTCCAGGACGACCCCATTTGTTGGCCTGCCAAGATATTTAGCTTCCAATAATAATTATATATTGTTTAGAGATGTTGTAGCAGTTATTTTTAAAGTAATTTTTAAAAAATATTAACAAAATATTTTTTATTTTAAAAAGATTATTTTTCATACCAAAACATTAAAATAATCTGAAAATACAAAAAATAAAATAAAAATATATTAAAAAACAATTTTAAAATGCAAAAACAAACAACATGTAATCAATCTATCCGTGTATCTCTACCTTACCTCCATGACATAATAAACTAACACAATAATGCCTCTTCCAATATGATATTTGCATATGTCAACTTGCATCATCAAACACATGCTTGGTTTATTTTCCGCATAGATAATACATATTGTGCTTGTTGGTGTCTAATATTCTTTTGTCCATCGACAATGTAGGCAAAACCTTTTTATATAAATCGGGCTGTTGCTTTGTAACTTATTGAATTGATAGTAACGTAAGCTGGTAGCTTATGGTGAATATTTAAGATTCCCATATAAATCTAATCTCTAATCAAACATCAGTGTCTGTCAATGTGATTAAAGTTTGCTTGGAGGTTATTATGGTGTAAGGCTGTCGGCCTCATTTACACACACACTCGCGAAATTGCTGCCTCGCACTTCGCATTTTTGTCTCCATTGCCTTTGAAGCTCATCCAAAATTCATTTTGGTTTTCTCAAGTTGTCAATATCATTCAACCATCGAGGCTAAGTCTTAACGCTTGATTTTTCACTATATTAGATATAAATACTTCTTATTGCGCAGATCATAGTTGATTTTGTTTCCTAATCCAAATCTTTTTTTTTTCTCTGTTTTGTTAATTTTTCACTGATCTTTTTTTTTTGAAACCAAGAAGGTATGTGCGTATTGAATGGTCGACGGCATACTGTTTTCTCAACTTGTAATCGGCCCAGATATAAAAATTAATCATGAGTTAAACAAGTTAAATTAATTTAAAAAAATTTAAAATTAAATTTAATTATTATTTTTTCATTCTTCTTCTTTTTTGTTTTTGTTTTTGTTGCTTGATTAATCAGAATCTTTATAACTTATAAAGTAAACTTTAATTTGTCCATGCTTTTTTATCTTGTATATCATTTATTTATCGTATTAAGTTGATGATCTAATTTATTTATTTTTATAATAGTTCTAATAACTATATTTTTGCAACAAGATTTAACCATGAACAAACCCAAACAACATAAAATTACATTACAAATTCACATGCATAGTGCCCATTTTAGTTTAAAGGAGACCACTGGAATTGACTTAAGGTGAACGATAGTTTGAGTAAAATTTTAAATGGAATATTTTAAATATTTATGGAATATTGATTATTATTTTAAATTTTTTGTTAAACAAGACTTTTAACCATCGCTCGAATAATTCTTAACTTAAACAGGCTCTGAGACCATTGCAAGCGTCGTCTATGCTGGAAGGTCAAGTGACGAAAATTCTATTGACTTTATAAGAAAATTAACACAAACTCACGGCCTTAGATTTATCGTCCATGTTAAAGGGGGACTGCATCATTTATCTTTCCATATTAAGGACATTATAATACCTTTATTATCCCCAGAAAAATGGCAACAACAATAATAACCATTTTGTTTGTATCAATCACATCAAATTAAGTTGGTGTCACAGAAATAAACTATAAAGATACAATTTACAACAGAGATGATGACTGATGAAGGCATAAAAGGTATTTTGAAAGGAAAGGTAAACATGAAATGACTGGTATTTTATTCTTTGGTCTCCAGCATCAAAATCCACTTCTCTCCTCTGCGACTTGAGGGGTTGGATTCTTGTTTTAGGTTCTTCTTTTCCTCGAGCAAAGCCAAATCAGCATCATTCCTACGCTTTATCTGTCCATAGCAAGAGCAACAGGGTTGAGGTGACTGTTCGAAAATAATTCGCCTGCTTCCAACTGTTCATGATTTTAGTGTGATAGCGATACTATTTTTCATGTCCTGAGGATTTAACTAGTCTGAGATGATAGAATATTTGGTCACTCTAGCGTCTAAATTATTTGTTTTTATACTTTAAAAAATTTAAATGTTTTTATTTTTTTTAATTAATATTTTTTATATTTTCAAATTATTTTGATATGTTTATATTAAAAATAATTTTTTTAAAATAAAAAATATTATTTTAATGCATTTCTAAATAAAGATAAGAAATATGACAAAAAAATCAAATATATAATTTTTATAATTTGAAAATGGCTGTTTGTTGATTTTTTTAATTAAAAAAAATCTATTTGCAAGATATAAAATATCCCAAAGGATGAAGCATCCAATTATCAATTGATAATCGAAAAGATGTTGATATATATATATATATTGTGTGTGCGTGTGTTTATTTTTATTTTCTAAGATTGCTTAAGAGGGCACCTATTTATCTGTCATCGTCGTTGTTTGAAATCATTGAAAATTGGAGTGGATGTTTCTTTAATAAATCAACTGTGAAATAGTTTAAGTCTTTCAAAGTCACTAGTCTATGATTATAAGTGAAGGAGGTGGTGTCCAGTAGTCTCTCAAGTCACCCGATGTAGCGGGGATTGAGATAATAGGTAATTATGAACAGCAATTTATGAATTTACCATCACTAAATAATTAATTGTTCGGTTATATGAATTGCTAGTAGAAATGTTTCTAGAATAGTAGGATATTTTAGGTTAAAAGAGGAATTTTAATCATGTTATATTAGAATAATGACCTAAAAATATCTAATAAATTATTGGATTAAACTTAAATTTTTATAAGAGTTTTTAGAGGTTTTTTTTCGTAATATAACTCTTATAGTATTACACGGAACATTAGATATTAAGATATTGAAATTCTCGCACTAGGATCCCAGTTTGGACGGTTTTGTTAGTTTTCTTGTCTAGTTTGGATTTTTTTTTCTGGATTTTATGGTTATTTTCTTAGGATTTTTAATTTTTAATTTTATTTTTATTTCATAATTAACATAGGTTTTTCCAGCCTATTTAAAATTTTATAAACCTCATAAAGAAACATACTTCATTAGTATTAGGAAAATGAAGCAAAGAAATCAACTATAGATTGCTTGTGTTATGGACTTGAAAAAACAAATTACAGTTAAAAGTATCCTAGAATGATCGTACCCATTATTCAAGATTAAATCCCTTCATAAATGATTTTAAAAGCGCATCCCCACCTTGACCTGATATACTAAGTGAGATTTAATAATTGGTTCTTGAACACTGACTCCAATTTTTGAACCCAGAATTTTTTAAAAGGGAACAAACTTTCTTAATTATCAAATTATTCATTTGATTTATTTTTTTTAATTCCATGTCTAAATCAGTCTTCAATCATGGTTTAGAAACAATAAATTAGAACGTTCGAAAGTAGGAGAATTGCTCCTCTTAAAGGAAAAGTAAAAAAGCTTGGAGCGTTGGGGCCATTTACGAGGAACTAAATAAGAAAGATGTCCACTGGAACTAAACCAACTGGGGATCCATCTATATGTTTGTTCTTAGCTTAGCTTGAATGACTTTTCTTTCACTGCACTATCAGGATCATCTGATTAGTTACTCTTTTGGTTTTTCGTAGAATCATGAGAGGATGGCTCATTGATGCCATTGGTTTCCTGCTTCATTTACAAGGTTTAAACACTTAATTTTCGGTAGATTAAAAAAAAAAAATCAAAACTCAAACCCTACATTTATTTCACAAGAAATCGGTTTGTAACAGAGCTACAGTGTACAATTACCATTTTATTGAGTTCATTATTGTTATCCGTACGACTGTATGCACAGATTATAAATGCTCTTGAAGTTAATGCACTCCGTATTTCTATCAGTCACTTAAATTTTCCAGTTTGAGAGACACTAAGACAAGGCTGAAAAAGGTTTCTTTCACACGGATTTGCAGTTTCTTTGCATGTTGCTTTTTTATGGACCTGTTAAAAAAATTTATGAGTCCCTATGTTATATAAAAATTAATTAATTAATTAATTAATTCTCGTGGGTTTAGAAACTATATATATAATCCTTACCTCCTTAAATCCATTTATAACTTCACTTTTTATATTCATTTCATATTTTTTTTATTTCATGAATATAAAAAGGATTGATTAAAAAGGTATTTTTTAAAATATAACACTAGATAATTAAGCATGATCAAAACTGATCCAGCGACTAATTCATTAACTTTTGAAACTAGAGTGACCATTCCTATCATTTTTCAAAATTTACTCGAGCTCAGGGTTATAAACACGAGAATCTCAAATGGGCTTCTAGCAGACTAGGCCCCAGAAGTTCTAACTGTTGAGACAGCTGATATTAAGAGTGGCCCTAAGCTAGTTCAATTCCGAACGTCAAAAATCCAACCCTTTTTACTATTTTTCTAAAGCTGAATTACAAATTGAAGGTTTCTTTGGACAAAAATAGTTTTTCCTGGTTACATGGAGTGGGTGACAAGAAAATACTTGAACAGACACGAGAATTGGAGATTGTCGAGGAGAACGGCACCATAATGCTTCAATGGTAACCTCCTAGGAAATCCTTGCAATGCTCTCTGCTAAAACAAGTCTATACACTGGGATAGTTCAGCAAAAGCTATAGATATGAATTCCTCCTTTTAGTCCTTTTTATCGCTAAGATATTTTAATGCACTACGCTTTTTCCATGATTGCTCAAATACCCATAACTTCTTTGACTCCAGCTCCTTTCCTTCCAGGGCCCATCACCTCCAAACAAGTCCGCCGGTTATATAAAACAACTCCTATGGCCATTCATAACCGTGACTCACAAAGCTGGCACCATCTAACACTACCACAGCAAAACGGGCATCTTCTCAAGAAATAAGTGCAGTGCTAATAACATACCTTTTCGGTTATTATCAATCTCATGGAGCCAACCCGAGACGATTTCTGAAAGGCCTGCCTAAACATAAGACAAATGGTGATCACATGTAGAAAACACACACATATCTTCAGCCTGGAGTCATCAATAAAAATGTAATAAGAAATTCAGTATGCTTGGAATATAAAATGGAAAGATAAATAGGCGTGAATAGATACAAAGCAATAACTGGATAGCATAAACAAATCTGGTAACTTCTGTTGACCTTGTTTTCCCTAAGCATTTATCGGAACTAAGAGTCAAGCTGAAAAAACAACATAAGCAATCTGGACTACACTGGTTATACAAAACCACACAACAATATATGAGAAAATATAGCTCTGCTTCCATTGGTACACTTAGAAACATGTTAAAACAAAGTCACTGGGTAAAATTGTGATCACCTGCCAAAACAATCAAAGCTGCTAGCATGGAGTGATCCGCCAAACCTTATTGCTGAATAGGTGGATGTGTCCTTGCATCAGTCACAAAGCCAGTGAAAGCAGGGATAATTTGATGGCTACCCTCAGATTCCTTTATAGCAATTAGAATTTTCTAGCAGTAACTGAATTCCTGAACCGGTAACAATGGACATGGAAATTACTAGATAACCCAACCTAGAAGAAGGGCCGAGGTGGCGATTGCAATCTAACCTAAAATCTAAGGGACAATCAGAACTTGGATGGACTGTAAAATGTCCGAGACAGCAATGACAAGGTCACCTGATTTGATCATTCCCCTAGCCTTGAGCAATGAGAAGGTTTTATTAAGGTTGCCTTCCATATCATCAGAGAAACTCAGGCGGAAAGGTATCAGGCCCCACTGTAGATTCAGGCGTCTCCTTACAGATGTTGTGCTTGTGAAAGCAAAGATTGGGCAATCAGGTCTGCAGCGTGACAAGAGAGAAGCCATGTGGCCTGTCTTTGTGTAGACAAAAAGTGCATCTACTCCCAAATTGTTAGCTGCAAAATGCAAATCATACCACATAATCCATGTAAAATTTAATGAACACATACATGTACACAAAACAAAAAATAAAGTGGCACTTCAAAGAAAGGTGAGAAGGGGAGGGGGGTTTAGAATCTAATTACTGGAGAGGCTGGTCACTCTGACAACCACCAACAATAAAGCAAGCAAGTCATGAGAACCAAACCAAGCAAGAGGGAATGAAAAGGAGATGCTTGGTTGAATCAATGTAATTAGATGACTTGCAACAATTTGGAACTATATGACGACAATGGTCAGAAGAAGGTAACTCAATTTGAAGGCAATAAGAAAAAATGAAAGAAAAGAAAAACAGGAAACAATAGCAATTACTGATCATGCAGTAGGACGAAGAATAAATATTTCAAACAATATGCAAGACATAATTATCAAAATCCCCCTTTGAACACCAGTGACATGTATATATATAAAAGCGTTCGTAACCTTAATTGGAAGTTTGGACAACTTCTAGAAATGTTGCTCTTCAATAAAATACAACAGTATATTATAAATAGCTGGTGTAATTTTGCAATCAAAACATGATGGGCGTATTTTCTTCATTTTTCACTTTTCTTTACCTCTGGTGTTCATATTCCACACACATAAAAAAGGGTTTACTCAATGAATGAAACCCCTGAAAGTATTTTAAAATCGGTTTCTGTGAAGTGCCTCATTTTACAACTAGTTGAATCAGATATGCTAAAATAAATTCATTAGCAGATGTCTAAAAGACTAGAACCAAAGTATGCATACCCATCTTGGCAGCAGAAATGCAAATCTCTTCAGAAATACTGTCAGAAAATGAGGATCCTACAACAGGGAGTTCCATAGCTTCATGGCATTTCTCTTCTCTCCACCACTTCTCAATTCTCACACTGACACTCCTCAGAACAGCCAATGCCTTTTCGGGGTATTGGCCCATGGCTGACTCGCCAGATAGCATCAAAGCATCTGCCCTTTGCCTAACTGCTTCGGAAACATCAGCTACCTCGGCCCTGGTAGGTGTAGGGTATTCGATCATAGATTCAAGTAGCTGAGAAGCGACAATGACTGGCTTATTTAGCTGCCTACAAATTTGAACAATGTTTTGCTGGGCCGATGGGACCTGTTCTAATGGTATCTGAGCACCTAGATCTCCTCTGGCTACCATTGCTCCATCTGATGCTTGAATGATCTCCTCCAAGTTCTTTAATGAGTCAATACTCTCTATCTTTGCAATGACAGCTATATCACTGCATCAGAATTAAAAATCAGTGCTGGTCCAGAAAACTGGCAATAACCATTTTATTAATGAAGGCAAAAACTATATATAAAAAAAGGCACACGCAACATGTTATTTTCAACATCACAGTAACTCAGCTTCATGTTGCAACTTTCAATGGTAACATAAACTGATCTACTATTTGAGATCTAAAGATACCAGACACAATAAAGAAATCAAGACAAACTCAGTCCACCAAAAACCCAGATAAATGAAATACTGGATGTCCAGATAATGACAAAAAAGAACTTTCAAGTATTGCAGCAGGTAACAAAGAGTCCAGCCTTGTTCAGATTGGGGGACTGGCTAAAGATGAGATTCAATCATAAGAGTGGAAAGCATTACATATTTTAATTTGATATGCTTACCTATCACGAGGCCGTGCAGCTATGTAGCTTTTAAGATGAGTAATCACTTCAGCAGACTTGACAAAGGATATTGCAATGAAGTCAACACCCTCTGCAATCCCAAAATCAATATCCAACCAATCCTGAAAAATATATATAGAAAAAAATGGTGATGAAATCAGATGAACATTTTCAACTTTGCAGAAAAAGGTGCAGTAGAAATGGGTGATGCAGCACTAACTGGTTAATTGATGTGGTGCACACCTCGCTAAAGATTTACACAAACATATTTTTTGCTAAACATGCTGTTTGCATCAGCAGGCAACATCTACAATTGATTTTTTATATTTACAAGACCTACAAGTGGTTTGTCAGAATGAACTCTCTACAACCCCTATTTATGAGGGAACTTTCAACTCCAGTCGTGAAAAACTGAACAGATTGCAGTTCTTCCAGGGTTCACAATAGATTTCTGAAATGAGTTGACCTAGAAACTGAAGGCAATTCCCAACCCAAGGCTTAACATGGAGTATATTTTACCCTACATCTTAGTTTTTAAAATGCAATCTATTTCAAATATGTGTGTGTGTGTGTGTAACATTTATTTTTAAGAATATGATGGTATCCCCACCAACAGAGAAAGTACTAATATAAAGTGGATGGAATGGGTATGACAGACAAGAATATTTCAGTATGAGAGTTCATTCACATGAAGTTTGCGCTTGATGCATCATGTAATGGACGGGCCAGGAAAGTGTAAAACCAAAAAAAATAATCACTGATGATTGGCATGAAAGCATTCCCATTCAAAACCAGCTTAACTGGTATGTCCCTCTCATTTATGAAGTAATAGATTTTCTATTTAGGGAATCCATGACAATGGACCAAATTTTTTGTTTTTTATGAGGGTGGTCAATGGACAAACTTTAGTTATCAAGAAATTCAATTTCAGCTCGGGGAAATAAACCATCCAGTTAATGGTGAGAACAAAAACAGATATAGGGAGAAAGAGGCCCGGGGGCGTGGGGGTTGCAAAAATGAAATGAAATTAAAAAAATATATATTTTTTAAAAAAGTATATATTGTCTAGATGACAATTCCCCACGCCTTCTCTAAATGTCATTTTTTTTTATCTTGTTAATATTTGCATGAGATCGAGAAAATTTCAAGTTTAAGAAAACTTTCTGAATCCTGAAAACCTGAACCGGATAACCAGTTAAGCACTCCTCAGCCCCCCAACCTCCTCTTAAAAGAAAGAGAGAAGAGAAGAGAAGAGAAGAGAAAAGGATCGATAACTCGATATTCTCCTCAAATAGATCCAACCTTAATGACAGGCAAACTCTCAAAATTTCTGGAAGCATTTAAAGACATGCAGGGAAAATATGGCTTTTCTACTTACTATCAATGACACCTATCAATAACATATAAAACATAGAGGCACCAACCTTCGAGGAAATTGTGGGGAGCATAGCATTGCGTTCTCGTACTAGACTTCCGTCCCTCCAGAAAGTCAAATTAGCTCGTGGTAGCATCAGTCCAGGATCAGTACACCTACACTTGACATCTGGACCAATTTTCTCCATCACCTCAAACCTCACCATTCCACCGTCAACAAGGAGTTCATCCCCAACTTTCACGTCTGTTGATCATCAGATATGGGATTGAGTTACAGCTAAAGGTTGGTCGTTTCTTGCAAAAACAAATAGTAATATTTTTTCTTCAAACAACTATAGCACTAAGAAAATTACCCTCAGCAAAACCATCATAATTCACATTGACGGTGCGTTCTGGTCGATCCGAATCAAATGCTCGCACACTAAAAGTCCAAATTTCACCATCCTGCACACACACGCACATCCAACAATTCGATACTATTACCTCCAAATCTTACGAAATTTTGCAAAAATGACTCCTAATCTTAATGTACACTTTGAACAACTCCAACAACCAAATCACTATGCGCATTATCTAATAATTTAATTAATCATGTTCAGCTTCAAAAAGTATTGAATTCGAATAACATTCATCACAACATGCAGAGAGGGAGGGGGGGGGGGGGTTCACATAATTTTACTGAATTATCCAAAATCGCAATGTTACCTCAGCTTTAGCAGAGGCAGCACCACCGAGATCACCCATATGAATCTCACTACCTTCAGTATCCATCATAATAGCAACAGCAAAACCTTTCTCTTCATTCAATCTCCTCACTCTCTCAATCACTCTCCTATGCCACTCACGCGTCCCATGACACATGTTAATTCGTGCAACATTCATTCCTCCAACAGCCAGCGCCTCCAGCTCTTCAAATCCACACGTCGCTGGCCCGATCGTGCACACCAGTTTTGTCCTCCTCGTGCTCCTGAACCCGTTCTCCTTCAATTCCGCCTCCGTCACCGCATCTACCTCGATCGAGCTCGAGTCGGAGATAATTGATTGCGACGGCGGTGTATCATGGTCCTGCGGTGTAGAGGATAAAATCCCGCTTGCTCCGGTTCCGTTGTTGGAGATTAGGACTTGCGGAGACGTGCTGGAGTTGGGATCTGATGACGTGGAGGCTTTGATTGAGATGAGTTTCGGAGAGAAGGTGGTGGCCGGAAACCGGCGATTGCTGGAGGGTTTGGGGTAAGGTTGTTTGGGGAAAGTGAGGTTAGAGGGACTGAAAATGTGTAATGACCGAGACATGGTTACCGGGAAAATGTGGTCAGGTGATGACAGTGAGGGAAGGAGGGTTTGGGGATTGGTTAATGAGGAAGGAAGGGGTTTTATTAAAGATAGGGAAAGGGGCGGCTGTAATGAGGAGAGTGAAGTGAGAAAGAGCTTTGTAGAAGTCGCCAGGTGAGCAGGGCAGGAAGGGGTCAGAACGACTGACTGTGTTGCCAAACATGATTTGTACGCTTTGCATTTATTTCCATTACAGCTAATTGGGAGGGTAGAGCGTGTTGCGGTGGGCTTTGCTGCGGGAGAGTTTGGTCACCTTATTGACGGTAGGGTTTATGAATGCAGTGTTTAGTTTTTAAAATATTTTTTTATTTAAAAATATATTAACACATTAAAAAATATAAAAAATAATAATTTTAGATAAAAATAAAATTCAAAATGTATTCAACTCTATTTGAAATGCAATGTCAAATAAAAACTTCAAGTGTAATGGTGCCGTTGATATTTTACTTTAATTATAAATTTAAAGATATTTTGATAATTAATTATAATTGCAGTTTTATATAATTTTCATTAAAAAAATTCAAATCTTAATTAAAAGAAATAATTTATAATTTTTTAATTCTATCATAATAAATGTACACCGAGTTTGAACGAGTAGTTGGGTGGATGGGATTGTATTTTGGTCCCACTTGATATTTTAGTAGCAGAAAAAAAAATTGTTTTAATTTAATGATATTTTTTTTATTCATGTTAAGGTTTTCGACAGGTGCCCTGCTGCAAGCGCTGGAAGTACTCCCAGCATATTCTTGGAAGCCTGTCGGATCCAGCACAGGGAAATAAAATGGACAGTTAGAATGATTTATTTTCTTAGTTTCCTGTTTTTTTTTTAAGTGACTGTTCAGTCCTCGGTGGAAGCTAAGATGATAAAACCAAGGTCCACCTGGTATCGTCACTGCTAATATTTTTTTACCTTTTTTTTTAATTTTGAAAGCAACGGAAATAAAGAATAAAGTTTCAAACTGGTAAATGGAGACATCAAAAATAAAATGATAGTTATAACTTAGATCACGTAGTTTTTCAAACTAAATTATTCTATTATGTGGTATTAAAGATAATAGATCTTTGCCGTTTCGACTGCTAGGAAGATATTGCCGTAGCATGTTATTGCCCTTCTTTTTCTCATTCCTTTTCTTCTAATATGTTATTTCCCTTCTTTTTCTTATTCCTTTTCTTCTAATGCATTTTTCTGTCTTCATTATTCTGCAAAGTAAACTATAAAGAGTAAATTAATTTATTTTTTATTGTTTATATCACATGTAAATAGTAGAAAGCATTTTCATTATTTCCTAAATCTCAATGCATTAGAGTGGTCTGATTTAATAAAATAAAAAAATTTAAAAAATCTTTTCTCAAAAAAATTGTGATTTCTAACATATTTTTCTATTAATTTTATATAATCTAGAAAAAAATATTATAGGTAGTTTATGATTATCCATTAGAGTTTGATCAAAATATCAGAGATTTTTTTTAATTTTTTTCTAATGTCAAGATATAGACTTTAATATTTATAAAGTGTAAAATTACACGATAAAATACACCATTGGATATTATGTTTTATTTGAAAAACTACTATTTAACGTTATTCAATTGCACTATATAATTATATTAAAAACATTTATTTGATGACATAGTATTTGTAGAATTTGGTCATAATTTTAATTTTGTTCTTGATGATATTTTACTTAATGTTGTTGCATGTTTAGGAAGCCATAAAAACTATAATTCTTGTCAGATGAATTTCATACGTGATGGAATTGCAGATAGTTTAATTAAACTATAAAAAATATTTTTTATAAAGCATTGTTTATATCATGATGTAATAGCAACATTTAAATCTACAATATTTTAACTAAAAATCATTAATATTAATAAATATTTTTTAGTTATTTTATAACTTTAACTTGAAAAGCATTCTTAACCAAATACATTAAATTACTTTTTATTCAACCTTAATTTCAATCATAGTTTTAACCAAATATATATTTTACCAAACCAACTTCAATTAAAAATATTTTTTATAAAATAATTTTTTTCAAACCACAATCATAAAAGTTACCACATTATCAAATATACCCTCGAGTCCATCTTATTAGCACCGTGATTAGTTAAAAATATGTGTGGTTTTAAAAAAATATCAAATAAATATTATTTTTTAATATATTAATGTTAAAAATAAAATAAATTTTTTAAAAAATATTTTTTAAATATTTTGCACCACATCACTGAATACACACTAAATTAAAAAGTTTAGGATCCGTAATAAATTCACTGTATACCTAAACACATATAACTACTCACCGTAACAATGTAATTGCCATTTTATACTTTAAACAAAAAATAAATGCAATTGTTATTGGAGTAAAAAGATCTTTACATTAGGATCCATTTGTTGTTTTAGGATTAACCGTGGATAATTTGGTCTTATTATAATTTAAATGCACAATGTAGAGACTCTAGTATCCTTGAAAGTAAAAGTTTTATAAGGATTGATTAGGGACAATTTAGCAATTTGTTTACATCTTAAAAGCATAATGTAAAGGCTATATAATCATTAAAACAATATTTTTCAAACCATCTTTCAAAGCTTTTTTTTGTATTTTTAAATTGGTTTTCTAATTGTTATTAAGTTAACTTGGAAGCGATTTGATTTTTTTAATAAATATAAATATTATTTAAAATAAAAAGTGATTGACATACACAACATATACATTAACAAGAAGGAGAAATTTACATTCTTCAAACTATGCATGAGACGACACCCTACCTCTAAATGTTACCTTCTATAACAACAATGGAAGCATTTCACCTTGATCTTTTAGGTGGTGGGGCGTGTGTTCACGATAACATAATAGTTATGCTCAATAAACTTCTCTCTTTTCTTTTTTTTTTTCTCTTTCTTTTCATTATCAAAGTATAAAAATATCATTTCGTTTGTTTCTTATATCCAATTTGGTATGTATTTTTTATTGTTATTTGTTTTTGTTTTTTTTATTGTTTTTCTTCAAAAAAATTTCTTCAATTTATATTTTTATCATTCTTCTAATTAATTTTTTTTATTTTTATCTCTCTTCATTTGATTTTAAAATATTTTTATATAAAATTTAATCTTTGTACTTTTAATTGTTTTTTTTTTGTTATAGATCCTTTTTTATTGTATTTTTTTTCAATTTCATGCTTTAATATTTTTTTTATTTAGAATTTTGCTTTGTTATTTTTCAAGATTTGTCTACTACAGGGTTAACTTCGGGCTTATAACTAAGGTTATGAGTTTTAAAAATTAATATATGTTGACTTTGATCTTTTTCATATCATTTTTAAAAATTATTATTTTTTTAATTTTAGTTTTCATTACTTAATTTACCAATAATTGATATTCATATTTTTTTATAAGGTTATTCCAATCTAATATTGTGGTCACACAGTTAATACGTTAACTTACAATTTTTTTCAATATTTTTTAAAATTATTTGTTTTTAATTTTACTTTTCAATATTTTTGTTTTTTGAGTTTTACCCCGCTACTCTGTAAAGAGTGGACAATAGTTGTATGCCTTGCATGTAACCTCTCGCCCACATTTGTATTGTATAAATCCTTTATTTGCTTGTAACCTCTCTCTCGCACACGGTTGTAATTTGCTGACTTTCATCTTAAATGACATGATTTGCGGGCTTGCTATCCCCCCTTCCATTTTCGGTCAGATAGTGCTCTGTTAATTATCCGTACATAATTCAACATGCACCGGTACTCTTTGCTAGATTTTCTTTTGGCGGTACCGTTGAAATCACGTTATAATTTTTTTATTTATTTTTTTTTATATATATTTTTAATATCAAAAATATATTTTTAATATATTTATAAATAAAAAAAACTTTAAACCGTCAAAATTACAAAAACATCCCTTCTAAGCAAGAATGCTGCCCGCTCTCTGCGCGATCTCAACAAGCCTCATGAACCCAATCATCCCATTTCTTTTCCGTAAACCCATCTCATTTTATCCACCTCTATGGATCCCAACAATTCAAGCCCCGTCTCTTCTACTTTCCACCAACAGATACGGCAATGGTAAATCAAACCTTGCATCTCGCGACCAATCTGCATTCTGCAATGAATCATTCCTGTTTTAGTATTAAAATCGGAGAAAGGTTTCATGTCTACATTTTCAACGATTTAAACAAAGATACCCTCAGTTTACGTTGTAAATCAAAGCATGATGATCTTGGCGGGCATGCATTACCAGTCGAAGCCAACTTCCACTTCACTTTTAAGGTGAATTTCTGGGGAACCACACTATTTTGGTGCAATTTCAACTGGGGTAAGAATCATGGTGGAAGCTACGACATCTTTTGGTACGAGGATGATCTTCTTTATAAGTGCAGCTATAAAACAAAAAACTGCACTTGGCATGCAAGAAATGATGGGATTTACTCAATGGGTATTCCTGATAACCGTTTCATAAATTTCTATTACTGGAAAAGGTAATATTGTCATAAACCTCACTGCAAAGGTCCATTGCAAAAGACGCATCCTTTCTGAATATGAATCTAGCAAGTTGTTTTATTTCCTTTTGTTTTCTGCCTTTTAATGGTTTGGAGATGGTGAGAATCTAACCTGAATGCTGTCTGCAATCAGGAGAACAGTATACTTTTTCTTTGATGGGCTATCTGTGAATGATGATCACCAAGCCTCCTTTTGGCTCATTTTGCATCTGGAGTAGAGAGTCGTATGTAGTGATTCTGTGGAAGTCTTGTTATATTTCAAGGGGAGGGTCAAATTCCATGAACCTAAAGCAAATGAATAGTAAACATACTATTTAAAAAATATGATGAATTATAATAAATCATTTAGAATATCATGAAATTATAAAAAGTATTTAGATTTAAAGATTTGACAAAATCCTATATTATATTCAAAATCCCGTTAATAAAAAACAATAGCAAAATCAATAAATTTAAAAAATTAGAAAAATAATAGTAAAATGATTCAAAATTGATAGTTCCCTGTTTTTGGTATAAATTTGAAATTCTCAATCTAATAATTCATTCTAAGAAAAAAAAAATTAATTGATTTTGGTATATTTTCATTTCCTGTTTTTTTTTTAAATATAAAAAGCTACAGTTGATAATCAATTTTTTTAAAAAATAAACAAAGTGGTCTTTGGAATTTACGATGATGGTTGTTGATTTTAATTTGTTTCATAAAAAACTCAAAATAAAAATATTTTCTGAATATATTTTAAAAATATTAAAATTGTGCTGTCAAGAAACAAGAAAGGACGTATCAGGATGAATGTGCTGTCAAGAAACAGGAAAGTACGTATCAAGAAGACATCATTTCTTGATTTATCCTCGACATCAGGAATTCATTTGCTGCGTTTTGTAATGGATTGTTCAGACCCAAAGTCTTGTAATTCCTTTGCCGAAAAGTTCCACTTTAGTTCCAAAAAGTAGCCCTCTTTCCCAGCCTTATCCAAATAGGGGGTGGGTTTAGTTCTAACATAGGCTCAAATGTGGTTTGGAGGTGCCAAAGCTGTAAGGATTATGAATACCACTTATCTTCATATTGGTATGATATTATTCATTTTGGGATAAAATCCTCATGGATTTACTCTTGGATTATACCCAAAAGGCCTCATACCAATGAAAATATTTGTCCATCCTTATATACCCTTGATCCTCCCCATTTCTAACCAATGTAGGACTTTGGTCGCATACCCAACAATCCTTTCCTCGAACAAAGGACCACCGAGCCTCTCCTCAAACGATCATTTATCCATCCACTCTCTACCAACCAGGATTTTTCATTCTCTACTTCTCTCTACTTCATCGTGTTGGGGTCAGGACACGTCCATGAAGCATCCGGAGAACACTACCTGACTTGAGATTTTTTTTTTGCTCTTTCTAGGTCAACTCCTCTTCATCGTGTTGAGATGAGGACACGTCCATGAAGTATCCGGAGCACCCCGCCTATCCAATAGAGCTGATCCATGGAGTACATCGTAATTTTAATTAGGGCCCACCACCTTTTGTTCGGCATTCAGAGGATTCATCCATCATGGCTAACTCGGGGGCATGACTCTGATACCATTTATAAGGATTATGGACACCACCTATCTCCACATCGGTATGATATTGTCCATTTTGGGATAAAACCCTCATGGATTTGCTCTTGGATTATACCCAAAAGGCCTTATACCAATGGAGATATTTGTCCATCCTTATATACCCTTGATCCTCCCCATTTCTAACCAATGTGGGACTTTGGTCGCATACCCAACAAAAGCTAGGGTTCTGACTGTGTGGCACTGAGAAACATGTCCAATTCTATCTTCTAATTTTCAGCTAACATATTTCAATCAGGGATTATTACAACTTCCTTTAGGATCAAGTGGAAATTGCAATTGATCTTCAACAGTTTGTACATCATCAACAGGACAATTGTTAGGATGCTGACATGCAAACCCGACAAGATAAAAGATAAGATACCGGATAAAATGAGAAATGGAACACACAAGAATTTACGTGGTTCACCCAATTGGGCTACGTCCACAGACAAGTATAGAAGGATTTTACTAAGTAATGTGAGAATTACAACCTCTCTCTAATAATAGGAGAACAATTAAGAATCTCTCTATTATTAGGAGAAAACACCTCACTTACTCTATCACAAATACCTCATAATTTTGTGGGATTACTCTCTCTTCACTCTCTTCTTCTTCTCTCTATTTTTTTGGTGTGCATATAGGCTTGAATGCATTGCCTATTTATAGGCAATAGTGAGGGTATAATGGTCATAAATTTAGGAGGAATATATGCCTAACAACTCATCCTTATACCAACTCATCCTCCACCAATTACAACTCATCTCCCACTCAAATCCCATTAATTATACCACCTAATTACATGACTTTACAACAATCTCATGCTTGTAATAGCTCATTCAATTAGTTAGAACTCCAATCTTAAGGCTGTGCATCATCTCCAGGGAGACGGAGTCGCATTTGCATACTCTTACTCAAGCTAGGAAACTCCGTTTCAGGATCTGGACAGTGATTCTGTTGCTTGCTGTGACCACGATCATGTGCATGTGAACCAGGTGCTTTTTGCAAGTTTTTCCTGCTTCGGCCACACCTGCTCAAGTATTAAATGAAGGGAAAATTGTCAATGAAAAATGGAGTGGTCTCCGAGAGGAAAATAAGTTCCTTTGCTTTTTTAATCTAGAATTGAAAAAGGCATGAAGCTGGTTAAATTAACTAGAAAAAATGAATTTCAATATAAGGATGCCACGATATCACTTATCTTCGTAAGTGCAATGAAGATGAAATATAATTGGACGAGAGTTTTGTCACTTAACTTGCTCGTGTATCGGTTCCTTGCATCGCTTATCTCACTTCGAATACGCCTGCAAAAATCAGAACATGTGCATGATTTCCTGCCTTGCTCTCTCTTACTCAAGTATTTTATAAGGGGAAAACAGTAAATCAAGAATTTGTGAGAGCCGGGATGGTTTGGGAAGCTATTACTTTACAACCAAAAGAAAATGATTCCAACATAATCACAAGAATGTCAAATCGCCGAGAGTACAATGAAGATAGAATACCATTGATGGCCTGTTCTGTCTCTTGAATTGCTCCGGTGACGCTTCCTAGGTGAGTGCTTGGAATCACTTCTCTTGATTGGACTAGGCCTGAAAAAAACACAATATTTATGCGTTTTCATGCTTTGTTTTCTCTATTTTATGAAGGGAAAACAGGTATATGAAGAACGCCTGAGAGAAAGAGTGGTCTGGGAAAAGTGACGAAGAGGATTGCAACCAAAACAAAACAAAACACTGGAGAGAGTATACCATCGGGATCCTTGGGAAGTCTTGTCTCTCAATTTGCTCCTTGAATGCCTAGGGACTGATTCCTTGGCACTATTCCCGTCACCTTCATAATTCCTGCAAAAATGATAACATGTGTCAGTTTTTCTTGCTTCGAGCACTCCTGCTTAAACAAAATTTTGACATTATGCTGAGAAGAAAACGAAGATAACAAGAGCCATGTGCTGTCAGTGTACTAACGAGAGAATACCATCCAGGGGAAGTTTTTTCTCTTGACTTGCTTTGGTAATGGCTTGGAGATGACTGATTGGAATGACCTTTCTGTTTTTGATCATGCCTGAAAAGTTCAGAATATTTACAACGACAAGTCACACCAGCTTTCACAGTCCCACATCTGCTCTACTAAGATTAGCTTTTCTGCCTTTTGAATTAAAAAAGAAGTTTTCCCGCATAAGAAAGCAGATAAAGAGTTTATGAAACATCTTTTCATACGTGCATATAGGAAAATAGCAAGCTAACATCAGAATGGATCAAAGCAAGCCAACATCAAAAACCTGGATTCAGAGTGCTGCTCAACAACTCTGTGTCTTTTTGACTTTCTCTTTCTCGAATGTCTTCCTTCAGAAGGCAACATGGAATCTGTCAAAGAACCCAAATAATTGGAACACTGTTGAAAACTACAGCCAGAAACTTGAAATTACTCAATCTCGTTTTTAATCAGAAAAGATTTCGCATAGTCTTCATCTGCCTTTTCAATATGAAATTGCTGGAGAAATCTTTTTTTTTACCTTACAAGGCAAATCATATTGATTTTTTTCAGGAAAGAAAAGCATTAAGATTTCAAACTGTTCAGAAAATTCAGCAAATGCTATACCTTTCCTTATCAAGGTTGAATTAAGACTTCTAGTTTTAGGAGATACTCCACATGCTGTAATGATGACAAGATGTTCGGGCCTTCCATCAGGAAATGTTTGGACCTGTTCAATTTTCTGCACAGTTTCATAGCCTCTCACAACTCTTCCAAACACAACATGTTTCCTGGGAACAGGTAGAATATGCCATCATTGAATGTTGTGTAATAATCACGTATAAGTGAAGCTGAATAAGTTGTTAGCATCGTGAAATACAAAGTAATCTAGAAAATAGGAATTAGAAATTAGAGCTCTGTGCCAAATAACTAAATAACACCATACCCATCGAGTTCATTTAGCTCATTGAAGGTGATAAAGAAACAGGATCCGATTGTATATTTATGATAATCACTTGCCGTTGTGAGAAGATAAGGTGCATCATGTTTGAGTCTCCCGCCCTCATCTGCATATGTAAAGATTGAAGTTAACATAATTACAGAAAACGATAATCCAAACTACAGTGACAAAAGCAAACTTCTCCTTTCAGATACACACATAAGAAAACATGCATTGGAAACAAAGACACTAGAGGGTGACTGAGATCTGCATATTAAGGCACACGGGCTCATATTACATACCAAAAAATGGTATTCCATATATGTTCTCTCCACCAGTTCCTGAAATCATCATTGCAACTGATGGTTTACTAATCTGTGAATAACGATGAAAAAAAACGGTTGCATAACTGGAAGGATCAGAAGACCTTGCTGTTGACTTACCATTTTCCTCAGAGAAATCTCCGCCCTGTGAAGAAGGAAAAAACATTAAGAAGAGAATAAGGTTGCATGAAACATTTAGCAAAACCAAGGGATACAAATGATGAGATTTTTTTGGTTCCATGAAAAATGAGACATATCTTTGCAGCAGGCTTTCAATGGGCCTGTAGTATAGATTGCTTAAGCCAGACTATCAGCATGATCTTTCAATAGAAGGTCTCGTCCATAATAAATGATTTCACTAATTCTATGAACAGGCTCATACCAAAATCTATCTATGATAATAGAATGAAACAATGAATGACTGCATGAACCACGAAAACAGTGAGCATAACTTTTACTTATTTAATGGCATGCCTGTAATGATCGCTATTTAGAGGCTTCTGGATACAGCAAACTATAGACAAACTATAAAGCCGTTAAGAAAGAAAGGAAGACGAATACCTCAGCCCATTTTCCCCTCACTACATTATAAAAAGTTGACCCTTTGAGGTACATAGGCTTTCCCGTATGCTTTCCAAGCCCCATGTCACCTACAATTTTAAACTTGATATCAAATACATAAGAGAGAATTTTACTGAAAGGTCTCTCTGATGCTTGTTCATTAACCATAACAAAAAGATCTATGACATTCAACTGTGATGCAATTGCAGGTGGCACTTGAATTGATATATAGTTCCTATTGAGATTCATGAGCTGGCAAAAATTATTATTTTAACCTAATTAATTTACAGAAGCCACCCATCGGATAATCTATACGTCGACTGGCACACAAATAGAACCAATTTCATGTTTATCCAGCTTTCTAAACAAGTTCACATTGTGAATTTCAAGCATCATGCCTTTCAGAATTTCTAACAATATAGAGAAGATTTACATGTCACCTGAGCAAAGCGCTAGAAAGTTCTGTGCAGTCTTAGGGGCGTGATCTGCAAGAAGCTGAAAAGGGCACGACTGCGTAAATACAGGGTCACAATGGGGTGTAAACAGAGAAAATATCTGACCTGTAACTTACCTCTATTTCAATTCTTTCTGCAAGATTCCCGCCAATGGATATGTCTAAAAATACTTCAGGATTTTGTGTATTTGTCATTCTTCTTCTCTCAAAGGAGCTAACGTAACATTAATAACTCAAACTTTAGAACTTAGAACAATTTTCTTAAAGCTGTGACAGACAAATCCAGTAAATTTATACCAGCACTCTTAAAATATAGTAAATGTACTCAAAATGTCTAACATCAAATTTGTAAATGAACACAAACTTGAGTAGGTAATAACAATATAAAAAAATTATAAAGCTTCCAGCAAGCCATCATAATAATCGTAGCAGATGATCTACGTTCCAACAAAGTAGAAAATATGAACAACTGCAGGTTATCATATCACTGATAACACAAAATATTATTGACAGTATGTGCATTATTAGACTTCTACGGTTAGCAGCTCACATGCCCCAAACTGCTTGGATGTAGAAGCAGAATTTCTTTTCGGCATATTAACTAATTACCTGTCAAAGAACCTAAATACCATCGCAAAATCCGCTTAAGGGGCAGTTTTTGCAGTGCCTTTAAACCATTTTCCTTAGCTAAATAAAAAGAGAAAAGGCTAATTAATAACAATAACCATGCCAATTGTTGTATATCATAATACATTAAAACCACACTATTAACTACCTGGCCCTTGATGCAAAATTGCCACTCAAGTAACTTCATTGACTCGTTGATTAGGCCCAAATGACACGAACCCTAGGCGTTGATTAAGTATTGTAGTTACAGCACAGAAACATATCTTTCAAATTACTATTTCAAATGCACGCGTGCAGCTGGTCCATACCAAAGAAATCCCAGTCTCGAATTTTCTAAGCTAAAGTTGCAAGATACAAAAGAAATGCATCTTGAATAAACCCTTGAAATCCTGAACCCTTTGTGTGGGTCTATTTTATTGCCGATACATTTAAAAAGGAGAAAAGGATCAAAAGACTTTCAAGAAATAGAAATTTATATATCAAGAAAACAACCATCTGCCAAAATAGTATAATAATTGCAATTGTTTGTATTAAATTGGGCTTGGATTTTACATTTTCTTGAAATAAAAAACATCAAGATAAACAAGCACTAGTAAGAACACAAGACGGAGGTTCTTTTCTTTTACGTTGGACTTCTCCTCCATTTTCTCAGTAACCAAACAGAAGATAATGAGAAACCCACAATACATTCCAATAAAAGAATGCTCCCCAACTCACTCAAGGGAAGATAGGGAAAAATAAAGAATAACAAGCGACTAGCAATAATTAACAAAAACAGGGGGTTCAAGCTCATTAATTGGCTATACAAAAAGAAAGCAACAACAAATTCAAGAAACCAAGTCTATATAAGTTATGCACGCACCTTGTTGTTGCCGGAGAGGGGGTGTTTCTGAGAAAGGAAAACAGCCTCTCTTGGATTTTATTTGTATGCAATGGGTTCATATACAAAACATGAAGGAAAATAGCCGCGAAGGGGATGTATCATGCATGCGTGCAGGGAGTTGAGCCGTTATGATCGTTTTATATACAACGTTCCCTTATAATACACAAAAAACGACAAATGAAATATTTCAAAATGATTTGCTTATCCTTGTAGTGTAATGAAGTTTGATATGGTCTGTGTTTTGCACTGCCTTATATATTTAAAAATATTTGATTAATTAATATACATTATGTAAATTTCATTGAAAACTCTTTCTTAACATTATAGTTAAGAAAAAACTATAATTTATAATTTTTATTAAATTTATTTTTTCAAACCATAACAATAAAAAATATATCATTACCAAACACACATAGAAACCTGGTTGTAACAACAGGGGCAATCTATAGTGAAATAAAAGATGAATCTGAAAAAAAAAAGAAAAAAGAAAAAAAAGGGAAGAAGGTAAATGTTAGTTTGCTAGAGGATTAATAGCGAATTGGGCTAGTAATTTTTCCTAGTTCTACTAATCAATAGTTTAGCATGTGGAGGACTTGTTGTTGACCAACCAATTAACATCTTGATTCATCATTCTCAAAATCTCACATTGAATAAAAACAATAATACCTAGCTTTTTACAAGTCATTGATAAATTAACCTTTTATAAACATTTTTTTTTATGGACTCACCAAGGCTACTCTTCTTTAGCTTCTAAAAGAAATTAATTTTTGAACTTCTACTCTGGGTTAGTTTTTTATTTTCGACTAGAAATACATTTTAAAATAGCAGTTTTATCCTAGGAACAAAAAAAAAAAAAACAAATGGAGGGCCTTTTTGTTATTTTTAATATTGTTGCGCAAAGTATAAATAACTACAAATTAACTTTGTTGCCTTTGAACAATGCATGTTGTTAATTCTAAAGATAAAAAATATCATTTTAAGATAACTTAAACTTTATCTTGATATCTTTTTTCTAAATATATCACGTGTATATCAATAAAAGGGTCGGTTTGTTCCCGGCTGCTATTTTTTTTTCTCTATTTACTTCTATGTTGGTGTCTTGCTACTTGATTTTTTAAATTGATTTCTAAAATTTTATTTACTTTTTATTTAATTTCTGTTCTTTTGGTTATAATTTTTTTAAGATAATTCATTGAATTGGATAATTTTAGAGCTGCAATTTTTTGTTTTAATTTCACCCTCCCCACCCTCGGTAAATTTTTTCTTATAGATTTCATTCTCACTGTGTAGGCAATGGACCTGTAAGGTTGTCGCCGTAGGAGTCGATCAAATCGAGTTCGAGAAGGTGGACACAATTTTCAGCAATTGGTGAGGCCTAGTCGTGATGAGGACTCGATCAATTTCTATCAAGTTAGTTTATAGGTCAACAGTCTTCTGATAATTTCAGCATAACTGTTGGACCACAATTCACGTGAATGCTGGACCTTGTAAGAGAATCCGTGTACTGAATTCTATGATACGTACTTACCGTACTGTATAATACAGCCTGCAATGTACTATTGCAGTCGGCAATATCGAAATGAGTCCTGACAGTTTGTTTCTTATTTTAAAAGTTTTTTTATTTTTTTTTAAATTAATTTTTTATATATTTTTAGAAATCTTGATATCAACCATAAATTTTAAAAAATAAAAAATATTATTTTAATATATTTTAAAATAAAAATATATTTTAAAAAACAACTATTATTATTTCTTTAAATACCTCTAGTAAAGAGAAACCGCGTGGACAGGCAGTCTCATTAATATGCATCTAGCTCCATTTATGACTCAAGGCTGGCATTAATCATATATTATAAATAGATTAACTACATCATAAGCCGGCTAAGGAGGTAAACACGCGCCCCCAGTCACGTCGGAGTGGTCCCGTTCATATTGTCCTTTTAATTAACAATTAAGTTAATGAACTGTAATTGTTAAAAGGAGATAATATAGCATGGGCAGATTGAAATCCTTTCATATTTGGTAATATTTATTATTTTTAAATCATGAAATTCAAATGAAGGAACATAATTTTAACATATTTAAAAAATGATAAAAATATAATTACTCAATGTTTCTTTCAGAATCATTATATTACAGAAACAATGATACAGTTTGAAATATAATGAACATATCCAAAAATGGGAGATATAATAATCCAAATTTTATATATGCAAATAATATCATTGATGTATTTTCGTTTCGGTGCTACAAATTATTTTTATATTTAAAATTACATTTGAGTATGTTTGACATAAAATATTATTTTAATATATTTTTATTTTTTGGTTTCGGTGCTCAACTTGCTTGTATACATTTTTTATAAGCAAAAATTAACAATTTATTTTTCTTTTTGATACATGAAAAACCAACAATAAATAACATTTTTCAAGGCAATGCTCAGCACAAGAGACATTCATGTAGGTCATCAAAATGCATGTTAAGATAATTTTATAAGAAATATATCTTTCTTTCCGAGTAAGCAAAGCATCATAAGCTTTGGGCAGAAAATTAAACCCTATTTATTTTTCATTTTAAATATATTTTAAAAAAAATTAAAAAAATATTTTAAATTAATATTTTTTAAGTATTTTAAAATTATTTTAATATACTGATATTAAAAATAAATTTTCAAAAATAAAAAATATTATTTTAATATATCTCTATATTAAAAAAAACCTTCCAACCCCGTAGAAAACAAAGTGCACACCTCCCCATAAGTCATCCATCTACTCTTTGAATGCTCCTTGTCTCCTAAGCAGCGAACCCTTATAGCTGTAAAAATTTTCAAGTCAAACATGCTCATCTAGCTAGCTAAACCTAATGCTATGGATACAATATACATGCACCATAGACCATCTATCCAAAAGCAATGCAAGGTCATTGGTCAAAGAGAGAGAGAGCAGATGGCCTTTTTGATTCTTTCCTGGCCAATAATACCTTGACAACCAATCTAGTCATAAGCTTGATTTGACTCGTGATCTATTAATTTGAAAAAAAAAAAAATAAACAAGGAAAAATGCTGCTCCACTTCCCCTCATTGGATGTCTACATATACCCAGCTAAGAGTGAGCTATACTCATCATATTCTCTCTCGTCACCAAAAAAACACCTCCCTCCCTCTCTCTCCCACGCACGCACTCGAGCTACAGTCTGTAGTGCTCAGCATTCTTTTCTCCCCGGCCTCTCTCCCTCCTTCCCTCTCTCTGTCGTTCCCATTATTAACCAGAAGTTTTGATTTCTGGCTGTTCTTGAACGAAAAAGCAAACATATAATGGCAGAGGCACTGACTGAAGAACAGATTGTTGAATTTAGAGAAGCCTTTTGTCTCTTTGATAAGGATGGAGATGGTTAGTTTCCTCTTTCTAAATAGCTTAATTATGTCATAATTTGCTGCGTGTTCAATCCGTGTTCAACATTTATATTAATTATAACTTGAGCATACATGTATCTATAAAACATGGATGCAGGTTGCATTACCCTTGAAGAATTGGCCACGGTCATTCGGTCATTGGATCAAAATCCAACAGAAGAAGAACTTCAGGATATGATTAGCGAAGTTGATTCTGATAGAAATGGGACAATAGAGTTTGCTGAGTTCTTAAGCTTGATGGCCAAAAAAATGAAGGTATATCACAAACACCCACACGTGACCGTACATTTGTTTGATATAATTATAATTAATTAATTAATATTACCCTTTGATTTGTGTTAGTAATTCATATATATATATAGCGTTTGGTAATAAGGCTACAGTTTTGAAATATATTAATGAATTTGTCAGGAGACTGATGCGGAGGAAGAGCTTAAGGAGGCGTTCAAGGTGTTTGACAAGGATCAGAATGGCTATATATCAGCTAATGAGGTAATATATATGAGTAATTAATTTGGCCTTCTTTTCCATTTTTTATTAATATATATTATTAATCGACATCTTGATTCGTAATATTTATTGAAAATAATTTACGTCTATAGTAAATTACCACACAAGATCCACTCGTACGATGAAAACTAACTCAATATCTTGTTTACTTTTTCTCATAATTGAAAATTCAGGCTTCTAAAAAAATTTAGAAATTCTAAAATTTAAAAAATGATAGTGCTGTGCAAAGTCATGCTTATCCTCAATCGACATGTCTCTTGCTTTTGTTTTTATCGAGGGTTGACGCTGACGAAAAATTAGTATTATTAATCAAGGTATTATTTTCATACAAGGTATTATTTGTTTTTATTTTTATTTTTAAATTTGATTTTTTTATTTTGACTTAACTTTTTAATTTTTTTGATTTATGATATTAAAAATAAATTTTTAAAAATGAAAAATATTATTTTAATATATTTCTAAATAAAAAATATTTTAAAAAAATTATAATACTAAACATTAAATGAAATAGACAATGATGTCGACAAACGAGTTCCCCAAATAATCACTAATAAAATCAAGGGGAGGGAAAATAGACCATAAAAATATAAGCAAATGGGGGTCTTTTTTACTTAAAGATGGCCAGTTTTTACATATTAAGAATAAGTTCTATTTTAATTGGATTTGAAATGGATTGTTCATCTTTAAGAATTGTTTGAAAAAACCTTCTTTAAAATTTTCCAATAATAACAAGAAAATGAGATTAGCCTTAATAAATGTTTTACCGAATGAATATTTAGATATTTAGTTAATTAGTATTTAGCAATATGATAACTGTTATTTTTTAAGATGTTTTTTATTTAGAAATATATTAAAATAATATTTTTTTATTTTTAAAAATTTATTTTTAATATCAACACATAAAAAATCCAAAAATATAAAAAAGTTTCAATAATTTTTTTAATATTTTTTTTTAAAATACAATTTTAGACTGTATGTTATTGCTGTGAGAATCTCTATCACTGGTGAAAGAGGAGAGACATTGTCTAGTGTCTAGAGTTCAAATTTTTAATACTCGTGCTTTTTGCAAACAACACAAGTAAACCAAATATATAAAAAAAGTAATTTTTTTATATTGATATTCGTGTAAAAAATTTAATAAATCTTCGTATCTGGTATTTCACATGTTTCTCCCAAGTTGAAGGTTTAGCACAACTCAGTGTGCAGCGAACATTAGCCATTGTTCATGGGACAGTGCATTTGGATTATAGCATTTTACTTATTTAATTGGCCAGAGAATCTAAGCAAATTAAAAACTCTCTCTTTTTGTTCATGTTCAGTTGAGGCATGTCATGATCAATTTAGGTGAAAAGCTTACTGACGAGGAGGTGGAGCAGATGATTAAAGAAGCTGATTTGGACGGTGATGGTCAAGTTAATTATGACGAATTTGTTAAAATGATGATGAATGTGGGGTAAAAAATTCAGTCGAATCAGATTGAAGAATGCCACGCTCAAAATTCTTTGATTTTCATCTAAATTCCTTCGTAAATCAGCTTTCTCCCATTCCATTACCGTATGTATTTGTTGTTGTTGCAGCAGCAGCAGGCAGCAGCTGCTTGCAGCTGCTGCTTTCAGTGTTTTGATGTTGTAGTAGGGTTTTTTTTTATTAGAAATGTATTGGAATAATATTTTTTTATTTTTAAAAATTTATTTTTAATATTAATATATAAAAACAATCTAAAGATACGTATAAAAAATTATAAAAAATACTTTACAACCGTTGAAAATAAAACTGTCTCTAAGTAGCTAGCTAGGAATGACCAAAAATTAGAATGAGCTGAAAAATCACCATTTGATTCGTCCAAAGCTGAATTGTATTCTTGTTTTGTAGTCCAAAAGTTGTTTATTTATGAATTTAATTTCCAACGGAAATAGTGAATACCAGTGCGTGTTGGGAACCATGATTAGAAACGTGGTTAAAATTATATATTTTTAAAAAATTTAAAATTTATATTTTTATATTGTTTTAATATATTGATATTAAAAATAACTTTTAAAAAATAAAATATTTTATTTTAATATATTTTTAAGTAAAAAACATTTTAAATTATTACCGCTATTATAATTTCAAACTAAGTTAACAAACTTAGTAAAAAACTACCTAGTGAAATAAAACTATAAATTAATCCTTAATTGATAGAGACTATTTCAATTTGGTCCTAATCTAAGCAATATATGCTGGGGTATTTCTATACAGACTCAAAAACTATCCAAGTGGGGCTCCTTTACGGCTCCACTTGATCAAAGAATGGCTCGCAATCTATGATACAAAATTCGTGCAAGAATCATTATATGCGTTCACATAATTTACCCAGAACTTTTAAATTCGTGTATTTTCCAGGACTCCAATTCAAAGGATTTATGAAGATATGACTTTTGGTTGCACTCATGACTTTTGACAAAGGACCGATGGTCGGCTATGTATGAAAAGTACCTATCTTTTCCACGAATCCAATCAAGAAACTTTATGCGTGTGTGTGAAGACTTGTTTTACATGTAAATTAGGTCCTTTTCCATGTGTTTTTTATCTGTGCAAACCCAAATATTTATACAAACTTCTTCTTTTAACTCCATCAAATATCTACGTAATAATTGATATCATATCACTTGATGTCGTGATCGGGTGGGAAAAGAATTTGTTTTTCCTTTTTGTTATTTGGGTTTGATTTTATATATATATATATCTGTTATTTTTATAATATTTTATTTGTTTATTAGATTTATAAGGTATTTAGTAAATTCAAAAATTAATTATAATACATATAAATTAATTTGGATACCTCAATTTATCAATAAATAAATAAATAATTGATATCATAAATAAATTCATAGTATAAATTATTTGTTTTGATGCAAAATAACATTAATTTTAATAAAAAAGATGCAAAGTTCAACAAAAACAATGTACTGATTTTATATCTATTATCTATTTTGTCAAGTCAAGGGTATTTTCGTTATTTCCTATTAAAACCTTTCTTATCTTTCAAAATATTACAATATCATCTTTTTTTTTCTTTTTTAAAAAAGATGGAGAAGAAAACCGTCCCTTTCCCATTATTTGACCTGCTCTTTCTTCTGTTATCTTACTTGGGAAGAAAGAAGCAAATGAAGTTTCTTTGGCTTTTGCTTTCTTAAATGACCTCCGCTTGTATAATATGTAATGCCAACGTGTAAAGACAACAGACCATTCCAGACTCCACGTCGTATGTAAGAGCGTGTGGTGTTTTGCTATGCGCGTACGGGGATAAGATTTATGTCGGCATTGGCATAGCTAACAGAAGGATTAATTACCAAGGTTTAATATTCCTTTCAATTTCTATGAATGAATTGTGAAGCATTTCCCTCCTTAGACTTCCTCAATTGACAAGGACGGTATGGATTTGATCGATCAAGGACGGTATGTTGTATATTCATAGCTTTTCCTCAATTGAGGTTTACGTGATCTCCTGGGCCAGAAAGAGCTTACCTTATGGTGTTCCTTGGTGGGAAATTGTCGTCTTGAATTGACAGGAGAATGTTTCTTTGGGCCCCCCCCTGCATGCTGAAGGGCAGATTACTGTCCATGGGCTGTTTCTGTAGCTTCCACGTCCCAGCCACAGCCTCTATCAGAAAAGGGTAAAGTTTCGTCTGTGACGCCTCCAAAGATCCAGAGAACGCTGCGATATATATCGTCGATGTCAGAATGTCTATCTGTCGGGTGGCCTATTTTGAGCACCACTTCTGATACAATCTGACTTCCTGCTCCCTTTTATCAAGAAAAACAAGACAACACTGTTGAAATTTCAAACAAACGGCTTCACTAAGTTCGTGTTATAAATAGAATAAACAAATAACAAAATCAAAGGCAGCGGCAAAGCTGCCCGGTTTACAATTTCCTTTCCAAACCTTCCACCATCTCTCCAACAAATTCATGAACAAATAAAACTTACAAACGAACTAAATCAAGACATTCAGCTAAAAACTTGCATCAGAATACAAGGCAATGCAAGTTCAGAAGAAAGTATATACAGGGAAGAGCACAAAAAATACAGACGCAGAAGACTTATTAACCACCCTTTCTTGGGTCAACTGAACCAACCGACAATTTCTCCATAGATCAAAACTCCATTTCTTGAAAAACTTAGGATTACGTAAGAAAGCCATCCAAAACAAATTGAAAAGTAGAACTCGAAGAAACTGGCAATTTCTATCAATTAATCACTGTTGCACAACACATGCACTGACCAAAGAGGGATGTTCTGCGCTTATGCTTCTCTTTAGCTTTAGGTGAAGCTGATGCCACTTCCTTCGTACGTGAGTTCCATAAATCCTTAGCTGCCTTCTTTGCAGCAGCATGGTTATCCTGTTTCGTTGGTGTAACAAGAACATGAGCCTCTTCTTCTTTCAAGAAACCAAGAGGTGATGTTCTTGACTTCTCGGAATTACTTCTTTCCGGAGTAATCACTTTCTCTTCCCCTGGCTTTGCTCGAAGTGATTCTTGATTATAGTGAGGAAGCAGACGTGGACTTTGCAGGCTGACGTTAGCCTGATTTGATGACCTTTCAATTGTAGTCTTGTCTTGATAAAGCAGTGGAGTCTGATCTGACTCTTCACTCATTGCTTCTATTCGGAGATCAAGATCAAAGCTTGGCGACTTTCGCATCTGTACATGGATGTTCAGATTGTCAGGATTTGATTCAGTGCTGAACCTCCCCACACTTTCTTGTACCTCATGGCCACCCTTTAGAAAGATAATTGTTTCAAGTATTTCACTTCGTTCAAAAGCGAAGGACTTGGTTTCTCTCACAATTTCTGGAGCTGCTATGACATGGAATGAATCTTCTTGCTGAGGCTTGTCCATTGCCAACTCAACCGTAGAAGCTGAGTTCCTTACAATATTTATGCCCGCGGCTTGGTCAGTAGAAGCCTTTGCAACAAGGAACTCCTTGCAACTCTCAGGCTTCAATTCCAGGGCTAACTCATAGCTACATTGAGCAACGGCAGATGCCATTACCGTTTCTTGTTGTTGATCTTGAGTCTGGAACAGAGAAGCCGGAGCCTTTGGGGTATATGCTTCTGCTTGCACCGAAACTGTTCTGGACGTGAACTGTTCTCCGCTTTGCTGTTCTTCTGCACCCTTACCCACGGAACATGGAACTTCGGTCTTCTCCTTTTCGACAATTTGCTTCTCTTCTGGTTTCTCTTCCCCGATTGTACAATCTGTTTCCTCGTCATTGTCTCTTCTATTGGACATGGATAACTCTTTTGGGTGCATTCCAAGTTCAGGAACCATCATAGTGTCTCCTTCAGGTTCCTTGCAGCTGTCTTCAAAATCTTCTCTCTGGATGCCATTGAACAAGTCAACGTGGTAGCCATTCTCATCAACCTCTGCCTTCTCAACTTGGCAGCTTCCGTTGCTAACAGGATCATGAGAAACATTAACTGAACTCTCCTCATTATTCTTGCAACTTGGTCCGAGAAAAAAATCAGTTTGAGATGCATTTGCCAAGTCATTATCTGATTCTCTAATTGAATCCTCACGTAAGTGATTCAGGTCGTAGTGATGCTCGTTAGCTTCTATTCCTGTCATGAATTCAGTTTCTTCAGTAGAGACAAAGCATTTGTCTTCAGGTAAAGATAGTTCTATATGGGAGTTTAGAGAGTTAGCTATCAGATTGGCCTCTGGATGTGACTCTGAGCAATTGTTTCCATAACAATCCATTTCACTGGTGAACTCTTCACATTTATCTATGCAATCACTTCGAGAATCTGATGATATCCTTGTTGCGTCAATAACAGTTGTTTTGGCTGAATAATTTCCAGCCTCAACTTTCTCTTCACTGAGCATCTCATCTTCTTGAGATGTCATTTCTTTCTCTGACAAGTCAACCCGTTTCTCCTCCACATCTAGATTGGTCCCAGAAACAAGAATTCCATCCAGATTGTCAGATAGGCAGGTATTCAACGGGTGATCATTCGCCGAAGTGATGCCTGCAATACTTGTTCCTAGGATATTTTCACTTGGTTTCGATGAAGTAAAGCTATCTTGTGCAGATTGGTCAGCACAACTTTCTGTTAATTCATGTTGATCAAACTTCAATCCCACAGAGTCTTGAGGTTCTGGATCATGTGATGGTGATATGGTAAAAATAGGTGATGTTGACATGACCTTCTCTTCCTCTGTTGCAATTTATAGTAAAACAACGTAAGGTTTAAACTAGGTTTTACTACACTTATCGTAAATCTAAGTTTTACTTCTACTTTCCAAATACTAATGAACAGAATTCTGTCTAATAAAAATACAACATGATGGCATGTATTATAGCAATCACAGAGTATCTGAGGGCATGTTAACCTTTCTTGAAGGAAGCTCGCTTCTCAAGCTGATTGCTGTTTGCTCCCAGAACATTGCCCTTCAAATTGGACTCTGTTGGCTTCTCATGACCTTCCAATTCATTCGGCGAAGAAGCTGGTTGAGATCGATTATCTTCGCCACCTACTTCATTTGATTTCAGTTCTGCTTTAGGAGATCCAGCAGCTGGATGGACTTCGGTATGATCTATACAGGAGAAGGCATGAGTTAAGTATACAGATTTTTCAGCACTGTTTGTTTTGAACCGAATGGATATTGTTTCTTGTTGAAATCCGTTAACAGATTAAAATTACTCAGTTCAACTTAACAAACCCTCAGTGTCAACAACCAACAGATAAAATTCATAATGGATGCGTGCATTCCATATTGATAATGGTAAGCCACAAACCTGACTCATCCGATGCCTGGTTATGATCATGAGTATCTGCAGAACCCTTTGGATCGTCAGAATCTAACCCTGTAACTTTTTCATGATAATCCTCACTCTCTTCTGCAGGAAGCACATGATTTTCTTCTCTTACAACGTTGGCATTAACAAGTTCTTGTACAGATTTTCCCTGATCCTCATCGGCCATGGTATCTTCTTCTGCATACATTAGCGTTGATTAATAAGCATCAGAATTAGCAAGAGAAAAGCTAAAGTAGATTTCAAGCCGTACCTCGCAATCCAGATGTGTTATTGTTGCCCATCTCATTTCCCATGCTCAATATTCTAAATCCTGCTATATAAATGATTCAGTAAGATCAAACATTCAACAGTTGTAAGCCGCGATGGCTACTCTTTTTGTGGCGGTATATGAAGTAAAGGGAGTTCAAATTCAAAGTCAACAAGTGTAAAACTACATACCATGATGATCATTGTTTTCACGTGCCTGTAGCCCTAAGTATTTTGGACGGCTTGATTTCTGTGAGGCTGCCAGTGTTAATACATGATTAAACTGGCTACTCCACTTGTATTGCTTAAAGCATAAGCCTCATTTTCTGGTCACCTGTCACCTAAATTGATGCATCACTTAAAGTACTGGCAAATTTATCCTTTCATTCTCGTTTCCAGATCCTTTTTTTTTTTTTTTTTTGGTGTGTGTGTGTGACATTGATATTCTGTGATCTGGAATTCTATACTATCCATGGGGCACTGTTAACTAATTAAAGTTCACTGTCGGCGACTAAATGTGCTTTGTGTAACCTGTCATTGGCCTGACCATATGATTACAATGTGCTGAATTCCTTAGCAATGTTACTCCAACTTCCAGGTTAATCCAACCTAGCCTTTCTAGTTAGCAGTTTTGTGCATGCATTGTTGCGGATGCTTGTGCAGTATTTACTTCTTAACTACAAGAATAATGCTTGGTAGGACATTTATTTTATCATCAACCATATTTAAGCTGGTTGTTTATGAAAGCCTCCAACCCCGTACTTCCATAATGGATGTCAACGTTCAGATTGTGAAAAAAGCTAGGGTTTCAAGGGCCTACATGGATGGCAATAACCAACCCATATGGCCGATAAGGTTACTGGGACACGGATAGAATCCAAGATACAATTTACATAAAGTTAAGCACACAGTTGAGGTTTTGATTGATGATTTAATCCATTCTCAACTCATAAGATATCCATGCCATTATCTGATCATGTGGTTCAAACTCGAGGACTCGAAACCAATGATTTGGCGTAAGCCAGATGTAGATTATAGATTGGCCAAGTTCTGCCAGCAAATTAAGTAGCAGACTGGTGTAGAATAATGGTTGTGGTAAGGCTCTGAACAGGGTGGGTCTGCTATTCAAGATTTCTTGGTCTTAAAGTTTATTCCACCCGCTGGGTGGCTGAAGACTGATATTTTTTAAGGCCAGCCACATTATAGCTTTGCGTTGCTTTAGAACCCTCTACCTTTGCACACGCTCAAAAGTCGTCGATTTGGACCCTCCCTCTTCTTTTTTTCGGGTTGAGAGGAATATGATTGTCTGGGAACACAGTGACAGGGCAACTTATATTTTTTAAAATTTTAAAAAATAAAAAATATAAAAATATTGCAACTTTGATATTAAAAATAAATTTTTAAAAATAATTTTTTTTATCTTAACATACTTTTAAATAAAAAAACACTTAAACTATAACCGTTATTATAATTTTTAAAACATCCGATCGAAAAACAAAGGGGGGGCCGGTAAAAATCCACCGCCATCAATTTTTGTAGCAAAATGGGAGGCGCTGAGATGATGATAACGTAGCTGGGGCGGTGTCTTTCCCATTCTGTGAGACCAACTTAGCTGGTGAAAATTTGAGACATGGGTTAATGAAGGCATCTATGGACGAACAAGAAGTTGTATGTAAAAGAGTTGTCGGTATGCCTTTAAATCATTTTAGCATGTGACCCAACCAACCACCGCCTTTCATATCGCCACATCGATCATGGGAGTTCAAGTAATTAAATTTCCCGAGTAGATGGTCCCACTGAAAAATGAAAGTGTTTGGTAAGGAAATAGTATCCGTTTAGAAACGTTTTAATTGATTCTTAAAAGAGAGGAGGGAAAAGAAAAGAAGAAGCTTTGATTGGGCTTCTTCTCAAGCTAGCTGATGGGCTAGGTCCTACTCGGCCTATCCTTAACAGAAAGGCCCAGAGCATATCGGCATATACTTTGTGGACCGGCAAGTTTAAAAGTATGCCTCGTTTGTTTAATTCCAAAGAAGAAAATAGACTACCCTCCAGCTAATACCGTGTGATTGTTTTATGAAAAATTATTTTTTAAAATTTTAAATTTATTTGTTATTAAAAAAGTTGGTTAATAGAAAATATTTTTTAATCAATAAAAAATATTTTTTAGTCAATAAAAAATACTTTTTAGTCAACGAAAAACACTTTTCAGTTAAAAACATTTTGACTTGGTTTTCATAAAAACATTTTTTTTAGTTGTGTTTGTTTTCCAGAAAGTAATTTCTGAAAAATTACTTTCTAAATTTTATTGTATTTATTTGCTATTAGAAAAGTTGGTAAACAGAAAACACTTTCTAGTCAAAGAAAAAATTGATTTGGTTTTTAGAAAAGTGTTTTCCTTAAACATTTGGGTAGAAAGCATTTTCTGAAAGTTGTGAAAAATTTAGAAATATTATTATTTGCTGATTATATCAAATTTAATTATCAAACTTTTGATTGTTATATATGTTTTATTTTGAATATTTATTTTTTAATTTTATTTCTTAAAATTTAATTTTTATATTAACTTTGGTCCTTATTTTTATAGTTGTTATTTGTTTTTCTCTTATTTTTTTTATTGAAATTTTTTATCTATCAAATTTAGTCCTCATTCTTTTGATTGTTACTTATTTTATTTGAAATACTTTATGAAATATTAATTATTATTATTTTAATTTCTTCATCTTTTTTTTTTAGATTTGATCTTTATTATTTTGATTATAATTTTTTTTTTTAGATAATTTATGAAATTATATTTTTTTTCAATTTCATTCTTATTCAACTTTTTAATTTGTAAGATTTGTTCCTTATTATTTTAATAAACTTGAAAAAAATAAAACATTAATAAATTATTTTACAGTTCATTTTTCATAACATAACAAAATACTGGAAAGTGTTTTCCAGTTTATTTTCCATAACACTACCAAACATTGAAAAATAATTTACTTTTCAGAAATTTACTTTTAAAAAAAAAATAACTTTCTTGCAAACAAACAAAACCTAAGAAAACATCACAATAATAAAAATTAGCTAGAAATTATTTTTTAGTATTTGATTATATTATAAAAAATAAAGTTATAAATAATAGATTTATTAAATTTTAATAAAAAAATCTTAATTTTTACCAAATGTTATTTTTGTTTCTGGCAATTTTTATATTATTGTTTTTGCTTGAAAATCATAAATATTCCTGCAAGATAGAAGAAAATAAATTAATCTCCAGCCACTGTATAGTTAGATATCATAACAATGAGTTAGAAATCATTTTTAGTATATAGTTGTGTCTATTTTCTAATTGGATATTGAAAATTATTTTTCAATAGTTTGCTATATTATAGAAAGTAAGTTAAGAAAAATAATAGATTTTGAGTCATTAACTTTTCATAAAATAATAGAAAATTTTAATTTTATCAAACATTTCTTCTCCTCTTTTTTTAGTAATTTTTAAATTATTCTTTTCTTTTGTGCACCGAAAAGCATCAAGCTTCCTTTTAGAAAGTTATTTGGGATTGGAATATAACTTGTTTTTTATGATTTTTTGTTTAAATATTTTTTAATGTATTAGTGTTAAAATAATTTTTTTTAAAATAAAAAATATATTATTTTAATATATTTTTAAATAAAAAACACATTTAATTTTTTTTACCATATTTCTATATACATTAAATAAAATATTAATTCTGAAAAGTATCTCAACTAATCAGACATTAAATTTGTTTCACAATGATCACAAGTATAAATTCTTTAATTTATAAAATTAATTAAAATATATACCTATTAGTTTGGATATACATAATAATTAAAAAAATTATAATGAAACGTCACAAGTGACAACAAGTTGGTATCTTTAACGGTAAGATAGCCGTAGCATCCCTTTAGTTTTTTCAATTCGTTTCTCCTACCGCGTTTGACTGGTCAAATACCGTGAAGCTAAGAATTGGACTACTCCTCTGGGTTTGTTGGGCCTCATAACCTAATCCACGAGACAATCCATAAACAGCAAAAATGCTAAGCCAACCAAAGACTACTAATTGGATTCGTATACTTAATCTTCATCCCATCTTGATGCAGAAACTGCAAGCAAGGAACCATAGCAGGAATCTAATTCTTCCTTTCCAACTCATTTTACACTACCTTGACGCGTTCACCGCGTAACTAGCTCCCTATATAGAACCAGCAACCATAAAAATCATCACAGCATTGAGTTTATTGTTAATTACATGATCTTTTAATTAGAATTGAGTGTTAATCTGCATTGACTCCTACATCCCCACGGAACGTAGGCCTCCAGCTACGTTTCTTCTTTGGTTTTTGGTAGGTTAATACAGCTTAATCCTTTCTTTAATTTGTCAAGTGTCATTTCTGTTTCTCCTGTCTGTCATTATTCCATTTTCTGCTAGCTTTTGAAATTATACATGCCCCTACATCTGCATGCAAACATGGTTTGCATTGAACGTTTACTTGATGTCCCTGCCACCCTTAGCAAACCCAACAAAAGATGGCATTTAGCTTTTGCAACTATCTATTGTTCTAGGACCATTTACTCTCTAGCGAAAATACCAGTTGTTCAGCTCAAAAGGCCTACCAACATTTCTTCCTCTCCGTCTTATACTTCACTAAACATTAATTTAGACAGTGAGCACTTCAAGATTCATCAATCAAGTCTTGCAGAGCTTGTTAACAAGAAAGACCTCCACCACGTTCAGAACTTTGGTGGCACTGTTGGTATTGCTTCTGCCATTGGAACCGACAAAGATGGTGGCATCTATGGCGGTGCTGAGGAGATTGCTCGCCGACAGCAAGCATTCGGTTCCAACACGTATAAGAAACCGCCAACAAAGGGCCTTTTCTATTTTGTAGTGGAAGCGTTTAAAGATCTTACCATCGCCATTCTTTTAGGCTGCGCAGCGCTTTCTCTTGGATTCGGTATCAAAGAGCATGGTCTAAAGGAAGGTTGGTATGATGGTGGCAGCATTTTCGTTGCTGTTTTTCTTGTCATTGCTGTCTCTGCTATAAGTAATTATAGACAAAATAGACAGTTTGATAAGTTGTCGAAAATCAGCAGTAATATCAAAATTGATGTTGTGAGAAGCGGGCGAAGACAAGAAGTTTCAATATTTGAAATTGTTGTGGGGGATGTCGTCTGTCTAAAGATTGGAGATCAGGTTCCTGCTGCTGGTTTGTTCAT
>NW_011499884.1:1126176-1197893 GCF_000495115.2 Populus euphratica
CTGATGGATTGTTCATTGATGGGCATTCCTTACAAATAGACGAATCCAGCATGACAGGAGAGAGCGATCATGTGGAAATCAATCACAAGAAAAATCCATTCTTGGTCTCTGGCACCAAGGTTGCTGATGGCTACGGTCAAATGCTTGTTACTTCAGTTGGCATGAACACGACATGGGGAGAAATGATGAGCCACATCAATCGTGACACAGATGAACAAACACCTTTACAAGCTAGGCTCAATAAGCTAACCTCATCGATAGGTAAGGTTGGATTGACTGTGGCTTTTCTTGTTCTTGTAGTTTTGTTGGTTCGCTACTTCACTGGGAATACACAGGATGAGAGTGGGAATAAGGAATTCAGTGGTAGCAAGACCAAGGCTGATGATATAGTGAATGCGGTGGTGGAGATTGTAGCTGCAGCAGTGACAATAATTGTGGTTGCAATTCCTGAAGGATTACCATTGGCAGTAACGCTCACTCTTGCTTATTCAATGAAAAGAATGATGAAAGATCAAGCAATGGTGAGGAAGCTTTCCGCTTGTGAGACTATGGGCTCTGCCACCACAATTTGTACAGACAAAACAGGCACTCTTACAATGAACCTGATGAAGGTGACGAAGTTTTGGCTGGGTAAAGAATCAATGGAACAGAGCAGTCCTATTTCTCCATATGTTCTTGAATTGATACAACAAGGGGTTGCTCTAAATACAACTGGTAGCGCTTACAGAGAAAGTCCAGAATCTAAGTTTGAGTTCTCAGGTAGCCCCACTGAAAAAGCAATTCTTTCTTGGGCTATCCATGAACTGAACACGGATATGGAGCAGATGAAGCATAGTTTTACGATTCTCTATGTCGAAGCCTTCAATTCACAGAAGAAAAGGAGCGGTGTTTTGTCCAGGAAAAAAGTGGACAACACAATCCACGTCCACTGGAAAGGAGCAGCGGAGATGATCCTAGCAATGTGCTCGAGTTACTATGATGCTTCTGGATTAATGAAAGACATGAATGTCGGAGAAAGGAATACATTCAAGCAAATTATCCAAGTTATGGCAGCTAATAGCCTTCGTTGCATTGCATTTGCGCACAAACAATTATCGGAGGAGCAATATGAAGATGGAAAGGAAGAGAAAAGGCTCCAAGAAGACAGTTTCACACTATTAGGACTTGTGGGTATCAAGGATCCAATTAGACCCGGAGTGAAGAAAGCTGTTGATGATTGTCAACATGCTGGAGTTAACATCAAAATGATCACTGGTGATAATGTTTTCACTGCAAGAGCGATGGCAATTGAGTGTGGAATACTCAAATATGGTGCAGAGAATATCAATGGAGCTGTGGTAGAAGGAGAAGAGTTCCGAAATTATACACTCGAGCAAAGAATGGAGAAGGTCGATAAAATCTGTGTGATGGCAAGGTCTTCTCCATTTGATAAACTTCTCATGGTACAGTGCCTGAAACAAAAAGGTCATGTGGTGGCAGTAACTGGTGATGGCACAAATGATGCACCAGCATTGAAGGAAGCTGATATTGGACTATCTATGGGAATTCAAGGCACTGAAGTGGCTAAAGAAAGCTCAGATATTGTCATTTTGGATGATAATTTCGCTTCGGTAGCCACTGTTTTGAGGTGGGGTAGATGTGTCTACAGCAACATACAGAAATTCATTCAGTTCCAGCTCACAGTAAATGTTGCCGCTCTTGTTATCAACTTTGTAGCAGCAGTTTCAGCAGGTGAAGTACCACTAACAGCAGTCCAGTTGTTGTGGGTGAATCTGATTATGGACACATTGGGTGCTCTGGCTCTAGCTACTGAGCAGCCTACCCAGGAGCTCATGAAAAAAACCCCAGTGGGTAGGACTGAGCCACTTATCACCAACATCATGTGGAGAAACCTAATATCTCAAGCTTTGTATCAGATAGCTATCCTCTTGACACTCCAGTTCAAGGGAGAGCCCATCTTCGGGTTGACTGAAAGGGTAAACGATACTTTGATCTTCAACATTTTTGTACTATGCCAAGTGTTCAACGAATTCAATGCAAGGAAGCTGGAAGAGAAGAATGTTTTCAAAGGGATACACAAGAACAAGTTGTTTCTAGGAATCATTGCTATAACCATTCTCCTGCAGGTGCTGATGGTGGAATTTTTGAAGAAATTTGCAGACACAGAGAGGTTGAACTGGGGCCAATGGGGTGCCTGTATCGGAATCGCAGCACTATCTTGGCCAATCGGTTGGGTTGTCAAGTGCATACCTGTTCCAGAGAAACCAATTTTCAGCTATCTCACTTGGAAGAAATAAACCGTCGAACTCATATGATTCTTTTATTTTTTTCATATATTTTCCACCCTTGTTAGGGTTTAGAAAGATGCAGATTATTAATTACTTATTGTCTATATTTTAGAACCTCATTAGAAGCTATATGGTTTCCAATTAGATTCGCATTTTGGTGAATACTGAATATATTTGATATATTGCATCAGAAATGATGCTCTTAACATTAGTAAAAGCGCATTTGTTACGTGTTTCTTGCTTTCTTATGCTAGCTACGAGTGAAACTGCCCAACATGGTTGATCTTACCGAGCAGGGGATGTTAATCGGTATTTGTTAAAGATAGTCCCCAGATAGTCAGCATACCAAGCAGGGGACTGTTCGACCATATAACATCCGTTATGCTGTTGTTATTCTGTAAGAGTCATTTTGATAATTGGATTTGTTATTTAGAATAAGGATATATTTCTGATCAAAAGTAGCGTAATCAATTAAAACAAAATATGCATATGGGCGTAATAATTTGCTCTTCTTTTCAGTTGACTTCAATTTCTTCATCATCATCATCATCTGTGAATGTATGATCTTCAAGTTCAAGAACAGAAACAGCAGCTTGCAAATTCTTTTTCCAGAAATTTGTTTTGTATGTGAAGTCTCTATTCTGTTTCTTCTAGTATTGAGCTAGATTGATTTTGGTGAGCTTACCAATTCGTCATCATTTTTCTTCAGTTTTCTTGGGTGTCCTGTACAGAAGTTTGACGTAAATATTATATGTTCACATGGTAATATTTTAGGGATCTAATTTCAAGTAGCAGTTTTTTGTCATTTTTCTTATGTTTTCCCCTCTGCATGTTTCCTACACAGAAGTTAGATATTAGTTGGTATTACAAACTCCTATAGTTTAATTATAAAATATGTTGGGATGTTTGTCAGGTACCTTGATGTAATTGAGGTCTAGTACTTCAGGACATACGGTAAAAAACAGTTCCAGAAGCGTAAACTTTCCTCAGTAATTTTGTAGCTCGAGAGTCAAGACATTGGCATCCCTCGTTTGGGATTCTTTCAATTCATGTGTGCTGTGGCTACTGGTACCCAAAAAATTAAACAAACACACCATGTCTTTTATAGAATCACAACCACAGTATGATACACTGCGCCCAACACACATGCCAGTGTGCCAATGCTAGATGCCACAGCAGGCATCTAATTGCAAATTGGGGCAAATTTTTTGTCCCTGCTCCAGTGCCTCGTGATTTTATTAGATATCTGGACAGAGAATCTATACAAATGCTGGAGCACATGGAGATGAATAAGTTTTACAGTATCTCCCAACCAGATGGCATAACAGTATATGGTACAACAAATCCTTAACTCCATTTAAGCTGGGACAGGTTCTGGGACTTTGCCATTGCCTGCCAGTGTCAAACTGTCATAGTATTCAACCAACACTTTCCAGCCACCAGGGCACATGAATCCATCGGGAGGGTTCTCTTTGTTCTTTGCAAGTGTTCGCATCTGCAAGATACATGCAAGCGCTGTGATATGCAGCCAAAAGATCAACATAATTATATATAAATGAAAAATATGAAGTTTCTGTCCCACTCGGTCCAAAACTTCTTCCTCACATTTTGTTCCTCCGCTTGTTTCTAATATCTTTTAGACAATCACAGAATTGAAAATTAAGTAGGCTACATACCTTTGTGCCAGATATAAAGAGGAAGTCTCCTTGCCTCGAGGGATCAAAGAATGCCATTTTACCCTGAGTCTTATCATATGCAGCAACCTGCATCCAATTACAATCACCATGAGTTTTTCAGATTAAGGTTACAAGAGCAATATCAAAAGACTTGATGATAAGAAGATACATACCCTGAAAGGAAGAATGTTTAAACGCTCCAGTCCTGGGGCCATACCCAACACCTTCTTCCCATGATCAGCATCATATAAATCTCTCTTCTCAACTGGATGGCTCATTCCAGCTGGATCCCTGCCAACAATGTAAAAGTTAGCTCCTGCATTAATCCGAGCTTTTGCATGCCACTGCACCTCAGTTGGACCAGCATATTGCATGGGAGATGGGAATATTGAAACCACAGTTGTTTCTGGATCAAGGACACCATCCTTAAGCACCTGAGAATGTATCATCATCATCAAACAAAATCAGTAAAATAAATCAACAACTGAATCCATGTAGAGAAAAGAAAATGGCAGGGAGGAGAGTTTAATTGCGCATACCTCCTCATGTTGCTTCATTCTCCAGCTGAGTGGAACATCATCTGCTTTTGTGTAGCCTCCTAGTGGATGAAGCAAAAGGATGGGATTCTTATAGCCCATCTCAAGAAGCCGTCTGCGAGTATCTGTCATGAGTAAAGCATGTCCATTGTGCACGGGATTCCTGAGCTGGAATGCAAAGACAGCATCTGCATTACGCCTAGTGAATTCTTCACGGAGTTCTGCAGGTGACAACCGAAAATGATCAAGGCCATCATGATACTTGATTGGTTCTAAAACTTCCAAGTCCCCTCCAATCAGCCAGTTCCCAGACTTAGCTATGGTTTCTTCAGCATAAGGTAAACCAGGAGCACTAGTTCCCCACGTTCTGGCAATCCGTTCTTCTTTGGGGTGCTTATAAATCTCTATACTGAAACAAACAAACAGATAAATAAATCAGGATGTAAGTTAATCCATTAGTAGTTTCTTCATCATTGATAAAAATTGGATAGCATAAAATACACAATCTACGACTTGCAGAACAATCATCTAACTTGTATGCCTTTAGCAATTATGAACAATAGTGGACATATGTTACATTTCTGTTTCTGGTAGACTGGTCCTAGCATGTTCGGTAAAAGAAGGACTATCATTAATGCATAAAGTGCACAATAAATCACATTAAAACTAGACTAAACCAAGAGCCAGGACATTTTTGTTCATTCAATTATTCTTTTAGACATCATTGTGAAGTAACAAGGCATGGAAAATTTTCAGTTAGGGTTAAACACAGACCTTTGCAACAGTTGTGAAGGAATCATGCATCCTCAGTAAAGTAACCACCAGATGAGATAGAATACAACAAGCGGAAATAGTTTGTACATTTGCGATTTGCAGTGGTGGATCATAGAGGTACACTTGAAACAGTAAGTTCTTAGGAAACAGTTCAAACAAGAAACAACGATTAACATTTGTTGAACTTCAATTTTAAAATGAACGAAATGAAAAATTGGAAAAGAAAAGAGGGGGGGTAGAAGAAATCCAAGTCTGCTTTCTACAAGTCCAGCATCTAACCTGTGGCTTACAGTGAACCAAATATTTTCTTGCTGGTCTTGCCATGCACTAAAACGTTTTAAAATGGCAAACACAGGTGTTCATAACTTAGACAAGGACTCGTTGAGTAAAAGTAACAAAACTAAATGTGGCAATGGCAAGTGAGAGTCGTCGCAATCTAATTAAACAGGCCTTTAATCATGTCATTTCAAAGTTGTATGATCCTTATCACTATGACAATTAAAACAGAGGGTTTGGGCATTTATGTCATCATTGGACAAAGACCAGCTTCACTGCATACATCCATCCATGCGAACGAGCTAACAACAAAAATTTAAACAACTAAGGAAAGGTTAGCTTGAAAGGTGTTTGGATAGACGACACAGAATTTCTAATTTCTAATATGGTCATAATATTGTATAACTACTTGTAAATGTAATCAATTCAGGCCTTTGAAAAATATTTTAGAATGCAAACAAGACACCAAAAAAGCAAGGGTAGATCATGCACTGCAGAGCAGAATAGGAAAGTCTTCTTTATTGCAAAATGGGGAATCAAAATTTACAGTATTGATAGCTTGAAATGGCAAAGGAAACAATTTAATTTGCTGATATATGAAATCAATAACCAAATCAAGAATATAGAATATGATTTATATCAGACCATATAACAGAAGGACTAGAGTCAAATTAACAAAGAAACACCAGATTAGGGATAGCATCTTAACCTCCAAGAATAACCGAGGTCATGTTATTTTATACCAGGAAATCAAATTCAATTAATCTAAAAACCATAAGCTGAAAAAATTAAAATTCCAATCCCTACATCTACACTCTGATTAAATCTTAAACACATCTAGTAAAATCAATACTATATCTTAAAAATAAAAGGAAAGCACAGTCCATCACTGAAAATAGAACGGAACTTAGTAAAATAAAATTTTCATAAAACTATTATAAGTTAGACCATTCAAATCAAAACTTTAGGTATTCATATTCATTATCACTTTCAAACACGAATATAGAATTGTGCTCTTCATATTCGTTTTCCATCAATGCAGCTGAAACATGCAAATAGCATAAAATCCAACAAAAGAAAAGTTATTCTTACTCGTTGAAAATGGCAATGGTATTGTCATCAGAGTCAACAAGAGCGACCCTTTTGGACTCGCCAATACTCTGCTTCTGCAAATCATCAATAGCGAGCACAATAGGCACCGACATGTTAACAACCGACCCGTTTTCCAAACGGAGAGAGTTGAAATGAAGTGTTTGGAGGAACTCGGATTCTCTCATGAATCCGCGGAGAGGGCTTGCCCAGCCCTCGCTTAAAACATGCACCCATTGAATATCAATCTTTGTTAACTTAACTTTAGGCAATGAAATTGCCTCTTTCTTTTTAAGATCTTGTTGTGACTTTTCAACGAATAGTTGAACAAGTTTCCCACCATCTGGGTCGATCAACCCTGCTTGAATCCTGACCCGTTTCCGTTGGGTTTTGGGGGCAAATGATAGCTTGAGGGTAGGGCCAAAGTGGGTATTGAGTGGTTTTGGGAGAGAGTGAGAACTGTAAGAGGTTTTGGTGAAGAGAGTAGACATGGTAGCCATTGATGGAGAGAGGACCAAGAGTCTCTATCTGTATCTCTATTAAGTTATTATTTCTTGGAGGCTAGTTGTTTATCAATGAGGACGAGGGTGTTTTGTAAAATTAGTAATAGTAAGAAGTGACAAGGAGATGTTAGGTAAGTGGAAGGCTGATGATGCAGAATTTGGCTTGGAGTTGGAGAAAGAGAGAGGGATTGAGAGTTGAGTGGTAAAAAAACAAGGGGAGGACCTGAACACTGTTTTCGGTTTCACTTTTTATGTTTGGTTTTTATTTATTTATTTATATCTTGCTTGCAATTTTGTTATTTTAAAAATATATTTTTTATTTAAAAATATATTAAAATAATATTTTTTATTTTTTAAAAATTATTTTCAATATTAACATATAAAACAATTAGAAAATACTAAAAAAATTCATTTTTTTCAAAAATATTTTTAAAGTACAGAACAATTCTCCATGGTCGGTCTTTGGTTTGACTTCAATGATTTGTTAGTACGAGAGCCAATACTTCTGGAGTCGACAAGATAAAAAGAAAATAAGGAATCCAACCAGAAGCATGATATTTCACAATCTATCAAATCTATGCCCATCCAACTCTATCCAATACATTATGCAAAGTTAGTACTGTTGATGTGGTTAGAAAGGAAGTAGGGTTTGACTTAGATTTGCGTTGACTCGGGCTGGTTAAAAAAAAAATCTATGTGAAAAAATACTAAAAATTCTAGTAATTTAAATAATTCAAATAAAAAATATGTAACAATAACAAAAAAAAATAAAAAAATTAATAAGAATCTATCTTTTCTTGGTTTTGTATAAATAACAAAAAATTATTTTATCATCTTCTTGCATCGTGCATCATGTATGGTTAACTCTAGTAATTATAATCATGATTTTATTGTATTATTTAATTTAATTTAATATTGTTATTTTGTATGTGTATAGTGGTTGGATGTGGTTTAACCCCAAATTGCTTTTTTTTTTTCCTTCCTTTATATTTCTTCCTAATATTACGTGTTTACATGTAAAAAATCATATCAGCCCTTCAATTTATTTTTTCTTTTGATCCAGTATATATTTTCTAATTTGCAATTGTTTTAATTACATTGATTGTTTCTAATTGAATTTTATTTTTTATTTCATTCTTCATCATTTGATTTTTTTTTAATTTGTTTTCAAATTTGATCTTTGTTATTTTATTTATTATTTTTTTTGTTTTGTTAATTTATTTTTTGTTTTTTTTTTCATTCCACCCCTTAGCATTTATTTTCATTTAATTTTCATGTTAAGTTTGGTCATAATTTTTTTAATTATTATTTTTTAAATTATTTTCTTAATGGATTTGTTTCTTAAAATTACATCTCTGAACATTTAACTTCATTTAATTTTTTCCTAGACATTTAATTTTATTTAATTTTTATGTCAAATTTATTCCTAATTCTTTTAATTAATATTTTTTTTGTTTTGCATTGTTTTTATATTGATTTTCTTTTCTGATTTTATCTCTCGATATTTATCTAATTAAAAAAATTGCTTCTTATTTTTTTTTAGTTTACTTTTAATGGGGTCACCTCAGTCTCATGAATCGGTCATAGATCTAAAAGACTAACCCGAGTCGACTTCTAATTTTTTTAAAAGTATTATTTATTTATTTTTGCTCTCGCATTTATAGGGTCATCTCAATTTTATGTTCAAAGTTATATGTTTGATTTGTTGATCTGGGTTGGTTGTGAGGTTCACTTAAGGCTTTTTTTGTTATCTTTTGTTTTGCTTTGACAAGTTTTTAAATTTTTTTAAAATTAGCTTGTAATAAACTTCTTGATATGATAGGATCTAGAGTTTCATAGGTTGCGAACTTTTTAAAATTTGATCATGTTTAGGATGTTTATCCATGTTTATTTGGTTTTTACAAATATTTTTAATTTCATTTCCTGTGATTTTTTTAATCTTTAAAATTTGATCACAATTCTTTTAATTTTTATTTATTTATCTAAGATTAATTTATATTTTTTCATTAAATTGCATTATCCTTGGATTTGTTTTCTATCAAATTTTATTCTTATTTTTTTTACAAGTTTTTTATTAATATTTCTCTACCGATCTTATCCCTTAAAATTAAATTAGTCGAGAATTATACTTTTTAACTGAATCTAGGTAAAAAAAATTACAAGATATAATTTTTAAATATTAAACCTAATATCATTACACACACAAAGAGAAAAGGAGGGGAAAAAGACTTCTTTTTCAAGTCTTTTCTCTAACATTCAAGTCTAATAATTTTGTATTCCTTGCATTGTAAGGCATAATAAAACCTTTTATTTTTTAAATGTAGAATAATTATTTTTTATTTATCTATCTTATATACAAGTTATTTTCTAACAGTAGAATTATAAAAAAAAATATCATTATTAGAGGATACAGTGTTGTTAATTTGTATGAAAAGTCAAATATAACAATCTCTTTAATGTATCAATTAACACTACATTTCAATAATATAATTGTATAAAATAATAACATGGTTCGTGAAGAGTTAAATATAACAATTTCTTTAATACATCAATCAACACAGCATTACAATAATATCATTGTATAGAATAATAACATGGTTAAGGGTTTGTTTAAAATTAATTGTGAAATAAATCATAAATGATATACTTATGTGTGATTTAAGAATCTACTGTTAATAAGAAAATTATACATTAAAAAATGATGATGAGCTGTTGCTGAATTGATTTCAACGTGTCCCTTGTTTTAATGGATCTCAACTGAGAGCTAACCTGCCCTTTGTAACTCGGAAAAGACACCTCTGGTCACGGGCTCACTTGGCACCTTAAAAACTACTGGATGGATCATGCGAAAAAGAAAAGAAGTCGAGATAATTCATAGTTTTATCCCTGATTATTTATAGAAAAATAGTTTTGTTTTGGAAAATAATTTTTTTAAAAGATAAATTTTATAAAAATAAATTATTTTTTAAGATTTAGTATTACCATGAAAAATAAATTAAAAAATATTTTTCAATGTTTATTTATATTATAGAAAATAAGTTAAAAAATAGCTTATTAATATTTATTTTTCAAGTTTATTAGAATAATAAGGAACAAATCTTATAAATTAAAAGGTTAAATAAGAATGAAATTGAAAATATTTAACTTTATAGATTATCTAAATTAAAATAAAAAATAATTAAAATAATAGAGATTAAATCTAACAGATAAAACAATTAAAAGATGATGAAATTAAAATAATTATAATTATAATTTTATAAATTATTCTAAAAAAAAAATAAGGATCAAATTTGATAAATAAAAAATTTCAATTTAAAAAATGATAAGAGAAAGGTAAATAATAATCATAAAAATAAAGATCAAAATTAATATAAAAATCAAATCAAATTAAATTTTAAATAATAAATTTAAAAAAAAAAGATTCAGATAAAATATATAGTAATTGAAATTTTGATGAGTAAATATGACATGATCAATAAATATTATGATATTTTTAAAATTTTCACAACTTTTGAAAAATGTTTTCCGTCTAAAATAAAAAAAAAATACTTTTCTAAAAATTAAGCCAATTTTTTTTTATATGAAAGTGTTTTTCGTTGACAGAAAAATATTTTATATTCACCAACTTTTCTAATGGTAAACAAACACATGAAATTTTAGAAAGTGGTTTCCCAAAAATTATTTTCTAGGAAACAAACGCACCCCTATATATATATATTCAGATAACCAGTGGTTTTTTCTGAGAAAAAAAGGCTTTTGATATGCAAAAGATATTTGATTTTAATTAATATCATTAAAAATAGAGGATTTTTTTAATTTTTTTTAATGAAAACAACAAAGAATGTATAAATATCTCTTGAATTATTCCGGTAAAGAATTCACAACTTTTTATCTTTAAAGATAAAAATACTTAGATTTCATAATATCGACAAATTCAAAACTCAAAAACAAGTATCTTTGTTTTTAAAATTTAATATTTTTTTAGGTTATTTTATAACTTTTCTATAAAAATAATGGTTTTATCATTGGAGAACCTTGAATCCCCTTAGTAAAACTGTTTTACATATACTCAGAACTTCTATTATAAACATAAAGTTTTTTAGATTAAAAAATTCAAGTAAATAAAGTAATAAACATATTTATTAACCATTATATCTAAAACTAAATATCATCTTACACACAGATACTCAAAACTTTAGATTGAGATATCTATATTAATATAAAATAAAATAAAAAAATCTAACGAGTCCGGACAAGAGAATGCCCATAGCAAATCTAACGAGTCCGGACAACAGAATGCCCATAGCCCCTGGTACCGTCCAACATCCACCATTTGGTCGTCATCTCGCTTTGGACTTCTTATTCGTTTCTTGGCAATGTCTAAATTTTCAGCCAACTTACTATAATCGAAGAATTTGACCTTTTGCGGTCTTGAGCTTCTGATCCCTTTCTTTCGACCAATGTGCAGTTGTGGTGATTTTTTATTCTTTAACAAATCCCAAATTAGTTAGTGATGGAGCACAATTTTAAAAACCATTTCATCCCTTTGGAGAGGCTTAACCTTCTAGCTGTTTTTCCCAAGCCGAATCAGCTGGCACTTTTGATCATCTGTGCTTGCTAAACAATTAGAAATTATAGTTGTTTGTCCTTGAACGGCTAGAATTTAGTTCCTTGGATGTTTAAATACTGTCCCACACGTACTTCAATGTGTTTTTTTAGGTATTTTAGGAGTTGCGTGTACAAACTTTTCATGTATATTTTTTCCATATGGAGTAAGTATGATTTTCTACCATAATGGCATGATTCATTATCAACATCTTTTCCAGTGATAAATATCGCACAATATTTAAACATCTTTTCCAGTGATAAATATTACACAATATTTAGATGATTTGATTTTTCACAAAAATATTTTCGGTTATTTGTGAAATAAATTCAAGGATAAGATGTATAAATAATTCATTGTTTTAGACTTTCCATACAATTTTATTATATACCTTCAACAATCTAGAACCATTCAATAATCTTATTTTCCACCGACAACTATTTAACAACTCCTGGAACCACAAATAAACACCATGCAATTTCTAAAATTATAAACAATCACCCAACAATTCATAGAATCACAAACACCCGCTCAACATTTTCCAAGTCATATGATTTCTCCTAACTATTTTTTCATTCATTATACATTATTTTTTACATTTACATCTTAACTAATTTATATATTGGGGTGTCTTATATGTTAGGAGACTTGTTTTACAGGAAAACTTGTATATCAATCTAAGATCACAACCCTATAAAACCTAGTTTATGTTTGAGGTTTTTTCATGTCTTAAATAGTTAAAATAATAAGCTTGATTTTCCAAGAAAAAAAATTGAAAGTAGTTCTTGATAATGTTAAATGGCAAGTTTCAATTGAGTTTTTTTAATATTTTTTTTAAAATTCGAACCTAAATGAGAAAATCTAAAGGGACCCTTCCGTACAAGCATGCATGCATACATACATACATAATGAACTCATCACATATGTTAATAATAAACAAGATAAACTTTCTTTAAAATATCATCATTTTACTTTTAAACATATAATTTTTATGACTGTTATTTCAAAGTATTCATCTTAAATTTAATCTTTATAATACAATGTTATATTTTCACCTAATCATTGTAGGAATCAATAAACAACAAGAGTTAACAAACCCAATTTACAAAAAAAAAAAAGATCTAAAATCCCGAGTTTTTTATTTAAATTCAAATTTATCATTGAGTTTTTTGATAAGTTTTGTATATTCGTGAACTACCGTTTTGTAGTAATTTGAGAGAGCTAATAGCTAGCATAAGCTAGTGATAATGTTGGTTCAATGAAAGGACAAGATTGCATGAAAAAGATAGGTATCGAATCAAATTGAATTTTTCTTTTTGGTTTTGGATGAAATTAAGAAACAGGGCTAAATTGATTTTTGGAACCTATTTAGTTACTGGAAAATAGTTTTGTTTTTTTGGAAATGAATTTCATGAAAAAATAAATTATCTTTCAATATTTAACAATATCATTAAAAATGAGTTGGAAAAACTTTTTGATATTTGATAATATCATAAAAAATGAGTTGAAAATCACTTATTAATATTTTTTTATGTTTATAAAAAAAAATAAAGACTGAATCTGGGAGATAAAAAAGTTGAGGTGGTGAAATTAAATTAAAATTCAATTTTATAAATTATTTAAAATAAAAAATAAACAATAAAAAGAATTATGACCAAACCTAATAGATAAAAAAAATAAAGGATGAAATTAAAAAATAAACTTTTATTTATAAATTATTTTAAATAAAATAAATAATCATCAAAAAATAAAAATTAGATTTAAAAGAGAAATAAATTGAAGAGCTCTTTCAAAACTTTAGAGTGTTCGACACATAAAATAAGAAAAAGAGAGAGAGAGGAAAAAAAAAAGAACTGTTGACTTCACATTAAAAATTAGAATGCAACACGTAATATTAAAGGAGATAGAGATCACCGTGATGATTCTAACCATATCAAGGGAGGCTATTTTGGGACACTGTATGTGATTTTATGGATCATATAGATGTTGTGGCATGTTTAATGTTCTAGCTCGTCCCATACCTGTAGCAATTATTTTTTTATTTTTAAATTATATTTTATATTTATCAATATATCAAATTTGTTTCTTAGAAAACTTGAAAATACAAAAAAGCTTTTGCACCCCAGTTTAATAAATATTAATTTTAAAAGTAATTTAGTTATTTTATGATTTTTGGTTTTTTGTTAAAGATCGGAAGGCTTTTTGGAATTAAGAGAAGGAAAACATCTTTTAGTTTTTCCTTTGATTGGAGACCGATTTTCATTTACCAATTTTTCTACATTTAAACAAACATTATAAAACTTGAATAATAATTTTTTTTTAAAGTGTTTTTCATAAAACAAACATCACCAAATGAATTTTTTTCCCTATACCAAGAACGAGGACTCACACTGCAATGCTTGCAGAAATGGGAACAAGATGTAAACAGGGAGCTCAATCATTTCAGTAAATCCTGTTGTGGGCAACTAATAACTTATTTGCCTAGTTAGTTGTCTTCAACATGTCCTTTTGTTTCTCTGAGTTTCTCTCAAGAAAAAAAGAGGGTCTTGCAACATTATAGGTTGGCTAAATCAAATATTTGTGTTCGTCCTTTGTCACTTCTCATGGCCCCAACAAGTGCTGGGAAACCTGCTTTGTAATTTGCAGATTCAATTTTACTTTGCTCAACGCAACAACTTCAACAAATATACTCGAAAGGAAGAAACAACTTCACATTGTTTTTGTTTTTGTTCCTTTCTAGTGTTAAACTTCGCATTCCTTTAACCCCGAGGAAAATTTAACATCAGGGACTCGAAACTCAAACAGGGGCTCATAGAAGCCCAATTTACAAGGGCTATAATTTTATTTTTTAAAAAAAATATTTTTAATATTAACAAATCAAAACCATATAAAATTATAAAAAATATAATTTCATACAAGAAATTAATTTTATTTAAATAGACTTCGTTTTTTAACACAAAAGCAGAGACACTGATAATGAATATATTATTGCCGCCTGTCTCTGACCCCAGTGTGCTTTGCAGTCTGCATCTAGCAGCCATTCCCTGTCAAATATGTATACAGTAATAATGATAGTTTATTGTCAAATCAAAATATCTAAGTGATAATTTAATGTCAGATCAAATATAATTTGAAAATCACAATGATTGGAGAAGAATCAGCTTCAAAATACCCCCCTTTTCTTGCCGTGTTCATTCACCGTGTCCATGCCAAAACTGTTCAATACAGCAGAGGAAAAAAAAAAGAAGGCTCATATCTAAGATTTAATTATGATATTGTAGAAGAAAAACTGTGTTTGCAGAGTGTGTTGTGTTAGAAGAGAAGGAAAGAACACCTGCAACTTAGTTGCTTTTAATTTTATTAACATGAGCAGTTATTTTCCTTAATTTACAGAGTGAGAGAGGGTGGGGATATATAATATACATTATCATCTCTACTTTATCTACAAGAATTTAAAAGATATGTTTTATTATTACTGTTGTGAATGATCTTTTTTCATTGTGCATAAAGATTTTGTTTTTGCTTTTTAGAGGTAGACTTTAATCGTATGTCACTTATTCGTGTAACTGCTATTTCCTTACTAGATTAGACTCCCATGTTAGAGAGGTTGTTGCCCTTTAAATTTCTCTTTCTCCTAATATCTCTTCACTAGTTTAGAGAGTATCAATATTTAGCTTTGTTTCTTTCATATTTTTAAATCACCTTATCACTTTATATATTCATACTATAGTTATTGTCATTAGAGTGTTTATTGCTAACAATTATGATTTAATTTATTTAATCTGTGAGAGCTGAAACAAAAAAATAGTATTAACAAGTTAAATATCACAATCATTTATTAAACAAAAAAAAAATGAAACAATTCATTACCGCACTTGTGTGTCTCTATACACACACACAGAGTAATTATTTCTTAAAGTCACATGAAAAATTATTATATTTTATAATAGTGATTATTCTTTATAAAAATAATGGAAAATAATCATTATGTTTTTTGAGGTTGCATGAAAAATAAAAAATAACCAATAATTATTTAGAAAATAATAAATAATATAAAAAAGAAAACAAAAGTAAAGATTGCAGGAAATTTTTTAAACATAAAAAAAATATCAAGGTTGCATAAACTTTTTAAGCAACATAACTTGAATAATCGATAATAATGTGGTTTGGTTTAAAAAAAAAATCAAGTTAACAAAAATTCTTATAAAAGCAAATTAAAACCAATTAATTATATATAAACCAAAATAAAATATATCATGAATACCAATTCAAAACAAACTAAATGCTTAAAAAAATTCATTATGATACTTTTTTTTTTTAAAAGATAGCACGACAATAAATCTGTCAAGCCCTTGATTTGGGTCAAAATCCACTTAATTTAGTAATTTTTTAACCTAAATATAAGATAATAAAGAAAAAAAGAAGATAAAGGATGGAAACAGAAGAAAACAAATAAAAAAAATATAAGATGATTTTTTTTTGAAAAACATATTGACATGGGGAACAATTAAGTGACCCGAATCAATTCATTTTAACCTACTATACTGATTATTTGTATCATGAAACTATAAAAATCTTATAAAAAAATATTTTTAAAAAATTAATTCTACATGAAAAAGAAGAAGAAGCATATAACAAGTATAAATTCAAAATAAACTAAATGCTTGGAAAAAAAATTAATATTACATTTTAAAAAAATATTGAAATAAGAATATATTATATATTCAATTAGGTTAAATAATTTTTTTTAAAAAATATTTTTAATCTAATTATAAAATAACAAAATTTATAATATAAAAAAAATCCCAAAAAAGAGCCCATTTTTGCAGGCCTGTGGCTTAGCGTGCTTGGATTTTTTTAAAAAAAAGAGTCCAGGGATCCTTTGAGTCCAAACCCGTACGTTTGGGCCTTGTTTTATATATATATATATATATATATATTTTATCTTTTCAAGGAGGAAAGAACCCGGTCATCCGTCCTTATTTCCTTTATATATATATATATATATATATAAATAAAACATAATCAGACAACACGTCTTTTTGTTGAAGCAAATGACCATCACGCACAAGCAGTTTCTTTATAATAATTATAATATATAATGTGCATGTCCCTTTGCGCGCGTAAACTGGAAGCATCCAATTAGTGCCCTACGGTACTTTCACTAGCTAACGAGACATTTTTTTACTGCAATTGTATCCTGTAAGTGAAATTAATTTTTAATTTGTTTTATTTAGAAATATATTAAAATAATATTTGTTTATATTTTAGAAATTATTTTTAATATTAAATTATTATTTATAGCATATTTAGTAATCTGAAAATACTAAAAAAATATTAATTTAAAGTAAAAATAATAATTTTTTTCAAAAACACTTTTAAAATATAAAAATAAATATATCAAATAATAAAAATCTATATAAAGAAACTAATATCAATACCACCACAAATAATATTTCTTGCATTTTTTTATTATAACAAACAAGTCAAAGTATATATATGTGTGTTAGTGACTGATTTTTATACTTTTAAACTTGATTTTATTATCTTAACTTGGAATTCTAGCCTTCTAATTATCGAAGTCAACTCTTGTGTAAGACTTATTTTAATGATTAGAGGATGGCTTAGAGGATATTGCTAGTACAAAAATATTTGAAGTAGAAATTATTTTTTTAGAATAAGACTGAAAACGTATTTTTTCAACAAATAACTCACTGACAACAGAGTTAACAGAAAACAATAAAGAACGATGCAAAATTGAACCTTTAAATCCTTTAAAATTACTGCGAAGTACTGTTAAAAATTATACCAATTGTTGTTGTTTTTTACGCTCAATATAGGCACTACATACCTTTAATTCTGCTAATTTTGTAAGAGTTAATTAATCTCAAAGATCTATCATAGTAGAATAAAACTTTTGAATACTCGTATTTTTTTTATGAAGAGCTCGTATGTCATTTTCTAACTGATATTGTTTTGCAAATTTTGATTGCGTGAATAACCTTTGTAAATGATCCCAAATCTCCTTTGTTGTCTTATACTTTGCCAACTTCATATTTATGAAATGCTTAATAGAATCGTTGATCCAAGTAATAACATTGTTTACTTTTCATGTATCTATCAAAACAATATCCCCCTCCTTAGTATTCTTGAGTATCATATAAGTTTCATTAACATATTCTCACATTTGTTTACCCTTAAAAAAATTTCTCATTACATAACTTTAGTATGAATAATTCTTTCCATCCAACATCACACTCACAAACTGAAGTGAATTATCTCTTTTGGTAGCTATAATTAACAAACAAAAAGAACAGAAATACGATTGCAGAAATTGAATAGATATCACAAGTATTCAACAAATATCTTCTTGAAATTATACGATTACTCAAAAACACAACGCAAATTACAAAAGATAAAATACCAAAACAATTGCAGAGATAAAATAGAAATATCAAATTGTAAAAGCTGAAGGAAAATCAAAATATCATATTTTGCATAAACGAAAGACAAAATATCATTTTAAAAAAAATTGGATCCACAAAAACTGTATTTGAAATTAAACCTTGTTCTATAAAAACAGTTTCAATACCATATGAAATTAATACTTATTAACATAAAAGAAAAATAAACATAAAAGAGAAGAAGGTTGAAATTTTCATTAATATATTTATTTTGAAGGCTTATTTTAATCTAAATACAAAATAATTATATATAGATTGAACTAAAAATATTATTTTATTTTTAATAAAAAATTAAGCTAAATATATATTTCTTACCACCTATGACCTCGCTCAAGATCACCATCAATGTTCGCAAACCAATTAGCACAATCTTGTGCTTGCGGGAAATGTAACGAAAACAAATAGACCATGCTCTATCTAGAAGCTCGCGACTGTACTGATGCATTGTAGGATCTGCAAAGACAACATCTACGTCCCAATTAGGACTAGCGGCAAGGATAAGATTGCCACAGCATGCCATGGTATATTTAAGCAACGAGGCTTGAACACAGCGATCACACGACGGTTCTCAAGGAATTTCAAGACATGATTGATGAGAGCTAAGTATCCATTTGTCTAAAGTGATTTGCTGAGTTTCAAGTTATAAAACATCTTCCTTTTCTTTTTCTTTTTTTAGCTTGAATCACAGTTTTTATCGGGTAGACAGGTCGACTGCAAAATATGTTAGACTCCGGGGGGATCCACTAGCTTCGAAGGGAGATTTTGATGGTGTGGTGACCAGGACACGGTTCGAGAGAAGGCAATGGAGGTGTGGTTTTTTGTGATCGCTCAGTTGAAGAGGAATATAGTTGGGCCTCTTTTGGACAGGCCTGAAGTTACTAGACACCAGGAGAGAGTCCCTCCTAAGCCTGTCCAAGGTGGGCTCCTAAGAGCCCATCTGTAATCTGGTGTACAGTCTAAGATTTCTCTCCGGAGCCTGGACCTTAATTCATCTAGAAACTTGTACTAGAAAAAAGGAAACTCACAGGCCCCGATGTCAACACATTCAGACATTCATTAAGAGTCTTCTCTCTATTTTCCCTCTCTCACAGGCCCATACAAAACACAGTCTACCCTAGGTTGATGAACGAGGAGGGGGTGTAATAAGAGAATCCAGCTCATTAGATGCCAATTCGATCTTTTGCCAGCATTTCGCCCAAGATTTCACATGAATGTCTGTTTTTCTCGGTACAATCTTGCTCCCAGATCCTGATTGCTGATTGTTTCAGTATTATAACTTGATGCTTGTAACCAAGAAAAAAGAAGCTCAACGCTGATATCAATGCCAAAAGGTATCAAAACCCTAATAATGCATCAAACTTAGCTTTTCCTTTTGCACGAGACACCCCACGACCTAACCCTGGCGTGAAAGATTCAAGATTAGGACCAGCATTCTTGAATCTCAACTATGACAGAAAGGTGACTCGGATAAGCTAATGTCATCAGTACTGTTTCTTATCATTTTGAAACAGTCTTGAATATTTACATGATTAGTGACAAATATGGTCGGTTATACAGCTCTTAGTCTAGATATGTTCAAATATGGCGCCTGGATCATAACAAAGGAGAGAAAAGGAAAACAGTGTAAGACATGGACAAGAAGTTTCAATGAAAAAATGCTTATGATAATGTGCACACGTACGTGCATTTACACTCAAAAGATGCATAAAAATAAATAAATGGCTCCATCAAAAGATAAAGTTTAACGTATGGCACACATACAGACATATTAGCAGTCAAGAAAAGCAAAAGGGATAATGTCTTGGTCTTAAACACATCACTTTGCTCTCTGTGTCCCAACAAACAAGCACACCTTTTGTGATCTCCAATAAAATCATAAAGTGAAAGTGATACCCTTTCCTTTAGAGCTTCTTTCATGCAGCAACCAAAGCAAAGCCCACTTTTTACGAAAATGATGTAATCATTCCATTTCTTTACTTTTCTTTTCTTTTTTAACCTTCTTGATTGAATAAACCAGTGTGAAAAAAGCATTTTTCACCGGTATCATCTGTTGGACATCGCTTTCAAGAGAATCAAAATGCCATCAAAGCTGTTTTCGGATCTTAAAAAATCGGTCGGTCAAAACTCAAAAGCAAGTACTTAGCCCATATCACTGTACGGAATGATATCTGGAGGTGTGGGATTACATGGGCCCCCACAACAACATTCATTAGCCCATGGACTTTGGGAGGGTTTCGTGGGGCCCACCAAGATAAAAAGATTCTGAAGTGGGGGGAGTTTATATATATCTGTAATTGTTATTGAAGAATGCCCTTTGCACCTTTCACGTAAAATAAAGGGGGCGTGGTGCTGATGATTAAAGCACTCGGGGTTTTCATTGAGTTCTGACCGTTTCTGCTTTTGGCCGAGTGATAAAAGGTTTTGGTGCCTTTCGATGCCAAAATGTGTGCTTGCTCAATGTTAGAAAGCATGTCTTGAAAGGACCAAAATGCCATCAAACATAAAATAGTGATGGATCTTTTGTTTGAATTATTGTGGACAATGGTAACAAGAAGGGCCATTAAGGGAGCAATGGCCTTTACTTCTTTCATGCTAAAAAAAAAAAATACACTGTTGATTTTCATAGATAATGGCTGTCCCTTTTCATCCACGGGATCATGGTAATTTGCTTCGAATTCTGAGGCTATCTGTCAAAGGAACAGACAAATTAAGTCCCTGGAAAAATTACTTCGATACAAAACATGGGGCTCGCAGTCTAGTTAAAAACTAATAGCGAGAAGATGTTCGGGAGAGGCTAAACGCAAGTCGAGCTCAAAAGGCATGATCAAGACAAATATAATAAATAGTGAAGCGAAGAGGGTCCGGCTATTATGACCCGGTGATGGTGACCAAAATGGACCCTAACCTAGCCTACATTTTGGACTCGCTTAAGCTAATAATTAGACTCTTTTGAAGCAATCTTTCCTTGGATTTCTGCTGGGACCTCTTCCTTCGGTGTGGTCCGAAGAAAGAGATGATAAGTTCATCTAGATTGGGCTCGATCTGCTACTCTCCGCCGTCTGCCTCTCTTGTGACGTGAGAATTGTAAACCATCCAGTTCTCAGCATATGGCAATTTTGGTTGGACCCCAATCTGGATACAAGTGGCAGCATTTAGACTCTGATCCAGGTTGATCGTTTTTTTTTGTTACAATCGTATTTGCAATTTTACCTGGATGTTTGTAAACGAGGATTAACATGTTCTTTTAAATCAAAATTTATTTATTTTTATTTTAAATTAATTTTTAAATTAAAACGTACTTGAAAGACAATCTCGCCGGAACTACCAAACACTCTCTATCAGAACTTCAGAAGGAAGGGCAAACGTTTCGTGGCAGCTCTCTGCACATTTCTAATTAACAATTCGCTGTTGCTGGAAAATCGACATCCCCAAAAGCCAAAACATTTTCCTCTTTGGCAGTTTCACTAGTTTCGTGTCTCCAACTCTCGTAGTAATCCATGACAAAGGGTCTGAAATAAACTTGTAAGTGAATAAAAACTTCAGATCCCTGCTAATAACGAAGCTAGTGTTTGTCTTTACCTTCTGCTCCTGCCCCATCTCTTTTAAGCCCTAGGGGTACTTTTCTGCAGGAGATAAGCATTCTACTTTCTATATATGGAAAACACCTGTCTGAGGCAGCAGCTTTCACTACGCTGCTTGCAAGAATGGTTTATTACAAGTTCTCAGTTATGCCCGTGGCATTTTCTAATGTTACTCGAAAGCCATTGGAAACATAATGGTTCAAGTTGCTACATGATGAATTCAGATTTAACTAAAAAAAAACCGTCGAAAACCTAAAAACTCAAGTCTCACGCAATATGTATGGTTACAACTGTTCATGAGCTCTATTTTAAAGAAAAGCCCAAGAATTTAAACTCAGTTTTGGATAAGAATTTAATTTTCATGGACTCAAAAGGAAGAGTTCAGCTTATATTTTGAATCTTAATATTTTGCAGTTGTAGTTATTTAGATTAATAGCACCAGGAACAATTTAATTTTCTTTATGTACTTAAGTTTTAATTCGTTGTAAAACAAGTATGTTGTGTCACTTTGTATTCAATTTTCTCTTTGTGAGCAAGGCAGTGGAAGTAGGGAACAACTGCTGTTCACCAAGCCGATCAAGTGGTGGCTGAAGAAGCCAAAACCTTGCAAGATCGTGTTGTAATCTCTCTTAATATTGATTTTTAATTGCAATTAGGGTTTTTGACTTAGCTGGATACATTCGATTCTATTACAGTTTTTTTTAATTAATTTATTTGTTCCGTAATGAATGGATTAGTTGTTTAATTTTCAATTGTTCTTGATGCTTTATTCCTTAATTTTTTTCTCTCCGATTTTGCGTGCAATCAAGAGAACTAGCTTTGCTTGCAATTTCTGTTCGTGCTATCATTTTCTTGGACAATTTGTGTTACCAAAAAGCTTTGGTTGAGACAAACTACTACTCAACTACATTATCTTTGCTGTTATATTTTCTACCTTGAACAGTTTTGACACTCAAAGGAAGGCTAATTGAATTTTACATGTTTAGTTTTTTTTATTTCTTTAATTATATAATTTCACAAATACAAAAGTTATTATAAAAAAATGGTTTTATACAAGCGAATGAACTCATGTAATGATAGAATAATCTTTATAAAGCAAAATAAAGTATAGAGAAACTTGGTCGATATAGAAAAAGAGTAAGTTTTTTTTTTAAAAAAAAATAACTGGAAGAGTACGCGGGTCAAATCATGAGAAATTACCAGCAAATCGACTTTGAGAATTGCGACTTTGATGGATTGTTCTTATTATGAACCCTATTCACGGGGCTCCTTTTTCTAAGTTCATAACTCTGCCCTAATCCGGAGGAAATGTTTTGCAAAATTGATCTCGTATGCTTCGGAATAAAGTTGAACAGTCAAACAAGAAGAGGATGAATCCGAGGAAATCAGCAAAAGGCTCGAAGATCGATTTGCTTGCATCTGAATCTCTCCTCATGCAAGAGATGGTAGGATGACAGTAATGTTATGGTCAAGTCACTTAGGAGTCCGATTCTTCACATTTTGTTAATTATTTCCATTCTCACTAGTGCCCACAATATCGAGTGCATGCACTTAGAACTCCTCGTCACCGGATGTAAAGCAAACAGATTATTTTATCACACTCTTTGTCTACATCCACAACATTTAGCACTAGCAGAAAAAGAGATGAACGGATTAGATTAATTAGAGATTAAAAACAAAATCAAAGACCTGGGAGGTGATGCATGCAACATGGCTGGCAGACCGGCACTTAACTTATATTAAGATAACATGTAAAAAAATTGCAAAGAAATCAAAACAGGATCGAAAACTAAGATTAATGCTCGGCATGTGTCCTTGTTCTGATAGCTAAATTTGCATGTTTCATGATGGGGAGAATTCTATAAATTTTATTTAATTCCTTTAACCATACCGTACAAGTATGACTTCCACTTCTTCTGCCGCCACGCAATATCTATTCTAAAGAAATGGACTTCTTTAATTAAAGCCTTCATTTCCAGGGAAAACGAGAGGTTGAAGATAACCGTGACTCGCACGAGTGTTGGCAGAAAGAAACTGCATAATATTGAACCCAAAACGAGCCTGAATCTTGCGTTATCAGTTATGCATATTTGGAGTCTTGCAAGTAAGAAGCTTTGTTTGTGATAGACTACCTAGATTTATGCAAAATGCTACTTCTCCTAAAGTTTTTTTTTCCCTGTCTTCATGAAAGAGTGGCAATCGGTGAGTACGAGTGTTCTTTGCTCGAGCAAAGCAAAACGCAGCCTTGGAATCTGCTTGCTTGAAGATAGTTAATGCCTCAATGATGCAAGATAACTTATATATGGGATGCAAGGTGTTCGTAGGGCAACTATTCTACCGTTTTTGTTTTTTTTTTTTTAATTTGTTGGTTTAGTTATATATATTCCCATTGAATAAGCATCTTAATTGTTGATTTTAAGTATATGTATAATTATTTTTTTTTAAGTATGAAGAGGCATGATATAGATACAATTTTTTTTTTTTTACCGATGCATAATCGATTCAATCAAGCACCCATTTATTGTTATTATTATTATGACAAGTAGAGTATAGATGGTCCATGTGATATATATTAGGATTAAAATATTTTCTTAAAAAGGTCTTAAGCTTTAAAGTATTTTTTCTTAAAATTGTATTGGGGTTTTAATTTTAGTGGCCATACAGGGTATCAATTCTAATTTTTCTCATCTTAATGTCTTGGATTTTCAAAATCATCCGATCAAATGAATACTCGATACATGCTAACAATCGGTTAGGTATTATTATTCTAGGAAAGAAAAAATAAAAAGAATAAAAACATAAATATATTTAGTTGAAAAGATAAAAATAAATACATAAAAATAAATTTATTTTTAAAATAATTTTAAATTGAGTTTTTATACTTTCAAAACAGAAGATATAAAGAGGATAAATCTCTAAAAACAATATGTATTAATTTTTATCTCTAAAATATCTTTGTAACAAACTCTCAGTCTCAAATTTGTTTAGTCAAGATATATAAAAATAAAAATAATTGTTATTATAGTTTCAAAAACCAACTTGTCCGAGTCACGGGTTGGATTCATCCAAGTTGACCCGATTTAGTGCAACAATACAAGTGGTTATTATCATAATTTTTAAACCAGATTCAAGGTTGATCAAGAGCAAGGCCCGTGTTACAAGTGTCACAAGTGAGGTTGATCATTAGTCCATATCGACATGGGAATAAAAATGATTATTATCATAATTCTAAAATTCACCTTAATGGTTAATCTAGGGCCGGTAAGACTTGAGTCATGTGCTAAGAGGTCAATGTAAAATAAAAGTAGCTATTATCATAATTTTAAAATGTAATTCTAGAATCAACATAGGGCAAAACCTGGGTTACAGATCAAGAAGGTCAATCCGGGTTGATCCATGTTAATGTAATTGTTATTATTGTAGTTTTTAAAATTCAACTTGAGAGTTAACCCATGCAAGAATCAAGTTACAGGTCAGGTGAGTCAACATAGGTTTACTTGAGTCAAATTATGAATAAAGCTGATTATTATCATAATTTTAAAACTCGATTAAAGAGTTGACTTGGAACAAAGTTCAAGTCAAAGGTTAGAAAGGTAAGCTCGGTTATTCCAAAAAAAATTAAGAAAACCAATAAATTTTTTATCCATGTTTTATTCTAGGTTGACCTGGATTTTTTTACCAAGTCAAGTTGAGTTAATCCTTTCTCTGTGTTTTCTTAAACCCAAACCGGTTTAGATCCTGGATCAATCTATAAGTTAGTTCTAATTTTATAACTAGAGTTATTATAATACTATTAATTTTAAATCTCAATTTAAACTAAAATAAAAAATATTAATATTGAATTGTTTTTTTAATATGTAAGTTTAACATCAATATATAATAAAGATAAAATAGATTTTTTATATTTTATTTATCATAATTAAATATGATACAAAGAAAGTTATTATATCATGTATATGATTATCATTATAATTTTATCATAGTCTTTCCTTCTTATCTTATCTCTTTTATTTTTATTATCTTTATTTTTTTTTTTTTCAAAATAATAACCGAATATTATCCCATGTGGTACCAGAATAAACACATGCGCGGATACTATTTCAACAACGAAGCATTGTGGCCTTCAATGATATTTTACAAGGAAACCACTTGAAAAATTATAGCGGTAGAATTCTGCGTATCAAAATTACAATCTTTTTTAATCGGGTCTTCAGCATGATACCACTGAAGAATTTTGTTGTTCGTGGTTAAACATGCACAGGGACCATCTAGTAATGATCACAGCAACCAGCCAATATCATACCCTACTGTCCACCGGCGGACATATCGAGGTTTTGTTTTTCAAAACAAAAAAAATATCTCTAGACCATTGCACTTTCTTTTAGCTTAAATCAATTTTCTATGATCATCAAAAATTATTTTCGGACCATTTCACTTGTTTCTAGGACCCTTTTTGTACTTTAAAGTTATTTTTAAAACAATTAATTTTTTTATAATTTATAACATCTCAACATTTTAAAAAATTAATTATATTATGAAAAATAAGTTGTAAGTCAACTTATTAATATTTAGTTTTTTTTAAGTTTATTAAAATAATATAAAACGAGTTTAATATATAAAAAATTTAAAAATAAAAATTATTTAAAATAAAATAAATAACAATTAAAAAAATAAAAATCAAATTTAACAGGTAAAAAATTCAATCAAAAATGATAAAAAAAATAAATAACAATAAAAAAATCAAAGTTGACAGAAAAATAAAATTAAATAAAATTCTAAAATATAAAAATAAAATATATATATTTAAAATAAAATATATAGTTACCAAAAGACTTGAGACCAAAAGTAATATAATTAATAAATAATAAAATATTTTTTATTTTTTTTATAACCTTTATAAAGTATTTTTCCTTTAGAATAAAAAAACTCCTGCACTATGTTTTTGATTGAAAAATATTATTTATTAACTGATTTTTTAAAATATTAAAATATTTCAAAAATAATTTTCAAAATTTACTTTTTATAAAACCAGATAAACAAACAGACAGGAACTTAGCTGAAGTCAATTTTCTATGATCATCTAATATTCTAAAAGATGAAAATGAATGGAGACAAGAGAGCTGAGGAGATAGATGATCCATCTCAACTAAGAGATGAAAATGAAAAAAGATGAAAGAGCTGGGGAAATGATGACCTATCTCATTTATAGTTTTTAAATTTGGCATAATCTAAATCTTAGATTTTAGATTTTGATTAAATTATATAGATTAATTTTTTTAAAATAAATTAATATAATATTATTTTAATAAAAAATAAAATTTAATATATTATAATAAGATTTTTTTATTAGATCATATAATTTTTATTTTTTTTAATCTGGTATAATTATAGCCTCAAATTAACTGAGTTTCAAGGTAACCCGTAAGACTGGAAAGGATTTCAATACTATGATCTCAACTATGGTACCAGGTAATACTGTACATGGGGCTCACATGACATGATAGGAACTTGTCCTATTAATGATTGGTCGTGTTCCAAACCCACTTAAAGCACTTGGAGCATCCATCCATCATGTCCACATCCAAATAATTAGGACTTGTTACCATTTTAAAGGTGATTAATTTTATCTGTGCAACTCGTCCACTTTCTCTACACGTGTGAGTTACTGTCCAAAACATTGTTCTCCATGCCACTTGAATAATAATAATAATAATAAGAACAACAATGAGATGTAGTTTAACTTATTAAGTTATGAGTTTGCTTTAAATTATTAGTTTGAATGTTATAAATTTAAATGTTATTAGAGATTTATTTAATTTTTAATTTTATAATTTTTAAAAATTAGTTTAGATATATATAAATTAGTTTGAATATATATAATTATGTAAAATAAATTAATAATATAGTAGTAGTCATGAAAGAATTGGAATAATTAAGAGAGGCAATTGAGCGCGTTCACGAAAGTGTAAAATAGAGGGCAGCTGCGGGTGATGAACAAGGTGGAGGATGGGCCCCGCCACACGCACTCTCTCTTTCTTCTCATTTCTGGGGGAAGACATTTACTTGGAAACCCCACCACACTGTCATCACCATTCTCAAATATACCTCTAATTTGTCCACAAATACCAACATAGTGAGCGACTGAGCATATAAGCCTTCCACTATTTTATTTGATGACGAAAACAAAACAAGACAGGCCCATACGTGCCCTTCCCTTCCCAGAGTCATGAACTCCTCTGGCTATATATAAAATGCACCCCCTCTCTCCTCCCTATCCCTTGTGGGGGTAATGATTTGGTGAATTTATGGTATTTTGAATTATGCGTGTGCATGCCACCAAAACCATCCAACAAATGGTACATTCTCATTTGTGTGGACCATTCCACATTCACATCACAAGATCCTGTGATGATGTATACTGCAGTACATATCCTGCCCTTGCCCCCCTCGATACATAGACTTCCTCACTAGAATCCTAGACCAAGTGGTCTTGTTTTTTTCAAGCTTATCGCCATCATGCCGAAGGATTTTTTCTTGCTACCGTGTCGTCAGAAACATGGTGTTCATATCCTGAGCGATGTAGATGGCTTGCTAACTATCGCCTGTGTACATGCATGGCATTCTTCAGTCTTTCATTTTAAAACGGTGAAAAATAAGGAGTTGGATACTCTTTTTTCCCTTTTTTTGCTGTTCTTGTTCATGATTAATTAGATAAGATCGTAGTTTTAAAATTTAGCTCACCTCTGCGGGTTAATTTAGAAATTTATTAAATCAGGGCTGAAATAAAATTGGGTTAAAAAAAAAAAATTCATTGTGACTTGATTAATCTAGTAAGTTAACCTAACAACCCAGTTAACTTGAAAAAAATTAATTGCAAAAAAATTGATTGCAAATCCATTAATTTTTATATTTTTTTATTTTTTTTTATCAAAATGACATTATTTTAATTTTTTTTAAAATAAAATTTGACTTGACTGCCCTGATAATCCAATCAAAACTCGAATCTGAAATCTTGGACCAGGCTAATCATTAGGTCGAGTTTTGAAACTATGGATACGATAACACATTACATTCTTTTCCTTTTACTGTAAAATGTTGTTTGGCATTGTGAGCTTCTATTTTTTTTTATCACCGATAAATATTTGTTATTTTTTTTAATTGTTAAGAAATTAGTGTTTAGTTAATCAAATAATTTTTTTTATATATTTACATTGAAATTCATGTATAATTATAGTTCAAATATTAGTTTAGTTGAAGCTAAAATAATATATTTTTTATTTATAATTAATAAATACATGTTTTTTATTTATCTGGCGAGTAAAAATTCATTGCACACTAATTTTAATGAAATATATATTTTTTAAAAACCATAATCAGAAAAACTAGCAAAACATGAAATACACACTAAATGTTAGAAATTTTATTTGGTTACCTTTTTATGTTACCATATACATTATGTTTTATATTTAAAAAAATAAAATTGAGGTATGACTCCCTTCCTTAATTATTCACATGAATAGAAAGGAGTTTCTTTTTTTTTCCCGTTCTTTTCATTCTTCTTTTTCTTTAATCCTATATTTTTTTTTATCTATAATTCATATTATTTTTGAAATGATTAAATTTATAATGTAATGTTGAGATAATTTCTATATAATTTAATTTTAAATTTAATTTATTAAAAAAATTGGATTAAAAAAATTTAAATTCAGCATATTAGTTTAAGTTTGATAACAATATTAAATAATTCTTTATAAGACGAACATTACATTCAATTTTTTTAAAAGAAATTGATCAGCAACGTAATGCATCACTATAAAAACTAGAATATACTTTATATCCTTCCCAAGTACGGGGTTCGAGGCTGGATTGATATTAACGTTGCAGCCAAAGATAAATAGATTTTGAAATTAGATGTTCTAGAAATAATCGTTACAGTGATTACCCAGCGACGGAAATAATTGTGAAGGAGGTTTTTTCATGTCTAAGCTCAAATGACAATAGAATTGATCATTGAGAAGACAGCCTGTTTAGATTTGAGATTTGGACTCCATATTTAAATGTCGACAGAGACTTCCATGATAAAATTAGACTATTTAAAAAAAATTTAAAATCGAACTTTGAAAAGGACGGGATGAAACCGAGGGATATTAGAGGAAAATGCAATTTGTTGGTAGAGATTGAAGATCAGATCACGTTCACTGATCATCGTCATTCAGTAATTGAGTCCTGGTCCCGGATTGGAAAGGAGTTTTATGCATTGTAACTGTCATTGGAGACAGCTAATCAGCTCTTTGAAGAAATGACAGAGAGAGAGAGAGAGAGTTACAGTGCCGATGACAGGAAATTAATGTAGCAGGGATGGGAGGATAATTAATCGCCAAGAGTCACAGAGACAATAATACTGGAAGAAAAGGCAACAGGGATCCATGGATGCTGATGGGAAACTGGGAATTGCCAAATCTCGAGATAAAAATTTCATCAATGCCGTGAACTTTCATTATTAAGATTAAGCGAGGGGCAAAAAAAAAAAACAATGAACTGGGTCCGGGTCGGTGCTTTGGCTGCGAATCGGATCCAAACCGACAGCTGCATTAAATAAATGCAAGTGTCACTAATTCTTTTCATCAATGCAATAAAATATTTGAAATAAAAATTAAAAACTCAATCGTTGTTTTATATATAAATTAACAAATCATTATATACATTAATAATTGGAGAAAAAAAAGTTGATGGGGCTTCTTCCACCTGAGAGGCTAGGAGCAAACTGGTCTTTTGTCTAAATGATAATTTGGTTAAAAAAATAATGATATCATCATTACAATTTTTACCTAATCTTAATTCAAATGTAAAATATTGAATTATCAAATAAATAAATAGCAAAATATACAAGAGCTTTAGTAAAAAGATGACAGCATTATATTGAATTATAATAACTTGCAAATTCAACCATATATTTAAGTAATAGATATGATTATAATAAATTAATTCAGATTGGCAATCTAACTCTTTCATTTTTCTTCTCTCATTCTTTCATGGGTGGCCTTAACCATGTCAGAATTAGTCTCAAGTTCAAATAAAAAATGAAAATGAAATTTAAGAAATAAATAAATATTCAATGATAAAACTTAAACAAATCTTTTAAACCAAAGTTAATTGTCCACAATCATGACATGTGAAATTCTAAACATAAGTTAAATCAATAACATTGATTCTCAATTTATTTAATATTGGGTGATGAAATTATAAAAAAATATATAAATTAAAAAATGCCAAGGAAAAAAAGAATTGCAACAAAAAAAATAAGAGTTGAATTACGTAGGAAAAAAATTAAAGGAGGATGAAATTGTATAAAAAATTTAATTAAAAAATTAGGATCAAATATAACAGATTAAAAACTAAAAGGTGATGAAATTAAAAAATAAATAAATATTGAATGATAAAATTAAAAAATAACTAGCTTAAAAAGAAAAAAAATCAAACTATATAAATCTCATAAACTTGAGTTAATCCTTCAAATAAGCAACTCATGAAATCCTAAATTTAGGTTCAATCACTAAACTTAATTCTCAATCAATTTAATATTGGGGTGAAATCGTAAAAAAATAAAATTGCCAAAGCAAAAGGAATTTATAAAAAAATCAAGGATTAAAAAAAAAGATGGATAAAATTGCAAAAGTAAAAAAACTTCAATTATAAAAATTATTTAAAATAAAATAAAAAACAATAAAAAAATAAGACTAAACTTGACACATAAGAAATTAAAGAAGAATTAAATAGAATAAAATCACAATTCTATAAAACCATTAAAAAAAAATAACCAAAAGAATGTGAATCAATTTGAAGGGAAAGCAAATTGAAGGTTTGGTTTGAAATTCTGAAGATACATGAAAATCAAAGGCGGGAAAGAAAAGAAGTAAAAAAAGAAAAGTCCATCGAAATCAAACTAGAGGTCAAAACGCTACATTCGTTTTTGTGAAAAGAAAAAGCTACCGAGACGAGTTGAACTACACAAAACAAACCCTTTGTTGACCATCAAAAGCCTTTGCATGCCTCATCCAAAAGTAGTGGAGTTCATGACATGTGAATGCATGCTATGCATATATTAATCACTTTACCTTTTATTTTGAATGTTTTATAAGTATTAATAGACACAATTATATTAAAGCAAACATAAATATAATAAATAAAAAGATGAAAAGGCAAAAAATAGCACCACAGTTTTTTATTCTTTTAAGGGTAATACCATCATTTTATCATGCTAATAAAAAAAAAGATGAAAATGACAATTCATTTTTTTCCTTTTGAAGATAATTAAGACTTTGTTTGCGCTTGTGGTTGCACCAGCTTTTCATCAATCTTGAATTATTTTGCTTCAAATTATTTTTTTTATATTTTTTGATCACTTAGATGTATAATTTAAATTATTTTTTTATATTTTTTGATCACTTAGATATACAAATATTAAAAATATTTTTTTTAAATAAAAATATGTATTATTTTGATTTATTTTCAAGAGAAAAACATTTTGAAAATCAATCTCTACCACGCTTTTAAATAAACTCTAAATAATTCTATTATGCTAAAAAATAAAAAATAAACCCGAGTTATCCTATTTAATTTTATAGTAGCTAAGAGAGTATATGTAAAGACTAAGTTACCTTCAAATACAAGTTCACTGATTTTGTTTTTAAAGGGAAATAAATAATTACACTTTCATGTTGAATAGTAAATTAAGTCCATGGCCACAATGTTTTTTCCTTCCATTTTGTTTATTTTGTTAAAGTCAACCTTTGAGATTTTTTTTCCCAAACGAGGGTTTTTTTTTCTAAAGAGCAATGTCAAAAAAAAAAAGGAATGTAACACAGCAAGAAAAAAAAAGATTACAGTTTGTGGCTCTTTTTTTCATTTTAATTTTTTTCTTTTTATTTTTTAGTTTTATTATTCAATTATTTGATAGATTTTAAATTAATCCTTGTAATTTATAATTGTTTATTTTTCATAAGGATATCATATTACTTAAGGTTTAGTCTTTATAATTTGTTTTTATTTATTTTTTACAGGGATACTATAATCGCATGAGATTGATATTTAATTTTGTGATAGTTTTTTTATTATATAATTTAAAAAAAATTATTTTAAAAATAAAATTATTAAACTTGACAAAGTTCATAATTGAGATCATAACTCTAACCATATAAGCTGTGAAGATGAAGTGATCTAGTACACCATATATATATATATTTCAAAGTGATCTAGTACACCATATATATATATATATTTCAACCCATATCGAAGCCAATCCACCTTTTTACGTTTAATTTTCAGCTTAATTATATTGAAAGATGCTGCTGGTCATATCCACCTTTACATCTGAACTTGCTGGATTCCAAATTGCAAATTAATGTCAAGCCTTCTTTCACAAGTGACATATTCATCATGAATCCCTGATCTTTGGGGTTTACTTGTTTATTTGATTGCCAAAGCTTTTTAATGGTCGAGATATTCTTAAACTAGGACTTTAGAGAAAAACATACATGTTAGAGAGATGCATGAAAGATATTACAAATTCTTATGAGTACACACAACAAGAGCCTACACAAAACGTTACACGGTTTATAAAAAGTTCAAGAAAACTTGAAGAAACAGTCGAGTTCGGAGGGCTAAATAATTGGTGATTTTCCAGGAGTTTAGGGTTGGCAAAGGGAGAGCAACACCTAATGGTTCTTATGCCACCCAATGCCTATTTGATTTGGTACATTATAAAATTGAATACATAAATTACTAATTTTTCCCCGCAAATACAATAAATTATAAATACTATCGAGATGTAGAGTATAAAACCTACGAGCTCAATTAAAATCTCGGAGTTTTCCAAATCCATTACCACAAAAAATACTACCAGTGATAAACATCTACTACTCACCAGCAAACATTGCACGCAGAATTGGGAGGAAAAAAAACTAAAACTAGTTCTATATACGTAAACAGAACACGATATTGTTGACGGCAGGATTATTTTGCAACACTCCTGGAAAAAAAATCAGAACAAAACAAAGAAAAACCGGAGGTGGATGCTTGCTATCACTACGTAATCATATCACATGAACAATTTTGTCAACAGATACTATGTAAAACAGCCGAGAGGACCAATCGTATTTCTTCACAGTGAATTGATATGGGAAGAAGCAGATCCAAAGAGATTGCATGATTTTTTATTTTTACGACAAAATACACCACGTTTATTTGAAGAAACAAATCCAAAGTATCCCCGTCGAGGATACAAACACAAACGCTCTGTTTTTTTTTCTTTTTTTTTCCCTCTCTTGCTGGAAAGGATTTATTTTACCCGCTAATAAACTGCCCACCATTGCTTGTACAGAGACAGTAAAGCCACAAGCATTTCAAACTTGGTCAACGAAGCACTAATCCCATCCGAGACGATCCAATCAGAACCATCCAAAATATAATGAAGTGGTTTTCATCAAACTTTAGTTTGATTTCCCACCAAGAACATGCGTTTAGTGGGATCCTTTTCCCTCCCCAAGTCGAGGATACCATGATGCACAATCACTATTCTCCCTCGGTACGCGCTCCTTCCTCCCTTTTTCCCTGTCCTATTATCCAAAAATCCAAGGCTATCATCAAGTACTTCCCTGCTCATTAACAAACCTATGAATCTATGATCTTTTGATCATTTCCCCTACAGAACCCAACAAAATAAGAAAGCAACAAGGACCGAGCACTTTGCATTGCTCCTCATCAAAGCCCTCAGATTGGTGGGGGCCAAGGCCATGAATTGAAGGTAGAGCATGATGCCCGCTGGATCATCAGACCATCAATACAAAAAGCCAGTGGGAGCCACATATATAGATAAGGAGTAAGGAAAAAAAAATAAAAGAAAGGAAGGTGGACCCGGTGTTCTAAAGTCCCCTTGAATCGACCGTTGAAGGCTTCAGCAAGGCTGTGATAATGGATGGGGGTGTTGTTTGTTTAGTGGGCACATAGGGACTGGAGAATATTCGAAATAGTTCAAGAGAAATTAAGAATTAGGAATTAAAAAAAAAAAGAGAGAGAGGGAGGGAGGGAGAGAAAAAGAGTGAACATTACATAACATATGTAGAAATCTGCAGAAGTGAGGACTGCGAGTTCGAATTATTCTTCTTCTGTCGATGGTTGCTTTTATATTTACTCAGTGACTCTCTTTGGACCATACAGATAACAACAACAATAGTAATAATATCAGTATTCTCTAATATTAAACCCCATCCCTCCCCTCCCTCTAGTCTTGTCTACCGCATTGCCCTTTTCTTAAGCGTGTCACTTACATATTTGCTTGCTTATTTTTATATTTTCTTTTCAAATTGCTCCTATATTTTTAAGCAATGGTACGTCCCCGAGGCTGCGCAATTCAGTCATCAAGAACTGAAACCGAAGACAGGGAGAGAGAGGGGCTAAAAGCAGGCAGTCGTAATATATAAAGCAGCAGAGAGAGAGAGAGAGAGAGGGGGGGAAGGCATGGCAGAGGGCCTCACTCACAAAGCCTTTTACACGTGATAAAGAAAACACCAAAAGCACACTTGCATGCGTGTATAAAGATTCATCATCATCATCATCGTCTCTCTAGAATTCTCTCTCTCTCTTACTCTTTTATTTCTAAAGCCAGAAGAACTGAAACTCTCCATAAAAAGCCTTCACTTTCCTTTCTCCTTAAACCCATCATTTCACGTTCTTTGTCTACCTCTTCTCTCAAACATTTCTCTTCTGGCAACCTCAACTCTTGTATCTTGGTTGTTACCGACTGAGTGAGTGAGCTGGTGAGTGTTGTGTATGGGTAGTTCTCTCCCTCACCCTCTCTCTTGTTGTCGGAGTCGTTGTTGGTATTTATTGCTGTGACATTTTTATCTAAGCAATAAATTTGCTTGGGTATGATAGTGATTTCACTGCCCTTTTCAAAGTTTATTCCTTCGCTTTGTATACACCAACCTTACTCCTCCTTGTTCCTTTTTTTTTTTGTTTTCTTCTACGTGTACTCATATGGGTTTCAAACCTCTCTTAAAATAAAATAGAATTTTCTGTAATGCTCTTGCTGTGTTTTTATCTGCTTGGTTTTTACCTGATCTTTTATTTATGAACTTTCAGTTTTGTCCAAGGAACAGATAGGCTTAACGTTTTGGTTCTGTCTGCTGGGTATATAACTAATGTATTTCTTGGGCTTCTTCCTTCTACTAATATATTTGATTTCTTTTGTACTACTGCTTTGTTTGCTTGTTCTTGTCCTTTCGATTCATTGTCATTGGGCTTGCTAAATAGAACCATCTATAAGAAGATTTTGGATTGGGGATAGTCAGTTTTTTCTTTGAATCTGGCATCATTTTCGAGTCGCGGACCTGATTTTTAGCTGTTGGTCTTATTTGGGGTTTCTTGTTTTAATTTCCCCCCTTCTTTTTCTTGGTTCCTTTATGAGATTTTAAGGTAGTTTTTAAAGGAAAAAAAATCTGTTTAAAGCTTCAACAAGCAATCTATACCATATATATGTGCCTGTGCTATTAATGGATTGTGCACTCATGTTTTGCATTCTCCACTTCAATGGTTTACCGGTCAGAGAGAAACTGTAACTCTTGCTTTTGGGTTTTCATTTTTTTAGTACTTTATATATGTTTATGGGGTTTGTATGCTGAATCAGAGGTGAAAGGCTTGATTTCAAAATTGGCGAAGGACTAGTGCTGCTTGTGAAGTGCAAAAAAGTCCCGGCCTTTTATCCATACCCTTTTACTTGCGTATAAAACTTCTTTGAATTGCACCGTCATCATTATCATTCCTGTTTCTTTACAGTGTTTAGTTTTTTGTTCACTAGGCTGCCATGCATTTTCTCTTAATGATTTTGAACCTTTTTTGGTTGCAGAGGAGGAAGTGGTCTTAAGTCCAAGCCTGTGAGGCCAACAAGCAAAAATACTAGAAGATAAATAAAGTGTATTTTTGCATTTGGTGAATCTTTACTTTTTTGAAGACAAAGTATATTGCTGCTTTCACATAAAGTTTCAGCGAGTGAAGGGAATAAAGTGAAAGAAAAAACTAGCTATGCCTATAAGGCAAATGAAAGAGAGCTCAGAGCAGCACTTGGTGATAAAAACTCACATGCAGAACTCCATAAACCAACCTCAAAAACACCACAAAACTGCTCAAAATGGCAAGGGACCACCACAACCACTCCAAGAAAGTTCCAACACTAAACCCCAAAACCAGACCTCACCTCCTTCAAAGAATAGAGGGAGAAGGAGAGGCAGAGGTGGTAGAAAGTCTGATCAAGGAGATGTATGTATGAGGCCTTGTTCAAGGCCCTGTACCGTAGTACATAAACCTGTTGTGAATCCAGTTGGTGATCTCCTGTCAACTACTTCAACTGGGCCTATTGAGACTGGTAAAAATGTTTGTGAAATGGAGATGGGTCCGGGGTTCCCAACCTCAAGCAAGTCTTTGAGTTTCGCGCGTAGGCCTGGTTATGGTCAAGGTGGTAGCAAGTGTATTGTTAAGGCCAACCATTTCTTTGCAGAGTTACCAGACAAGGACTTGAACCAGTATGATGTAAGCTTCTTTCATTTATTGTAATGAAGGAAAAGATGATGTCTTTTGATTCTTTTCTTTCCTTCCTCTTCCTTTTCTTCCCAAGTTTTGTCTAATGGATTTTTCTGTATTCACCATCTGGGCCCTTAACCCGACACTGAGCACATAAATGTTCTAATTGTTCTCTGTTTCTTGGATGGATTCTTACAGTATTGAACATGACTGTTTATATACGCTGCTGTAGAATATTTAAGTTTATAATTTCTTTTCTGAAGAGAATTTATGGCATTGCTGATTCATGGCCCTAAATCTGACAGCTGACGCGTTTATACTGTTGTTTCTTCACAATCTGACAGCTGACGCGTTTATACTGTTTCTTCTTATCTTTTGCTGTTGCCTTGTAGATGAAATTAAAGGTGTTCTGTTTTTTCTTCTATACTTCTGGTGACATTTACGAGTGTGTTAAATCTGGCCGTTAATATGTTCTTTTTGCTTGTTGCCATTTTTCGTCATCTGTTCCTTCTGATTCTTGCAGGTTACTATAACTCCTGAAGTGGCATCAAGAACTATGAACAGAGCTATAATGGCAGAGCTCGTGAGGCTTTACAAAGAATCTGATTTAGGAATGCGACTGCCTGCTTATGATGGCAGAAAGAGCTTGTACACAGCTGGTAAGCTTCCGTTTGCTTGGAAGGAGTTCGCTATTAAGCTTGTTGATGCAGAGGATGGTATCAGTGGTCCCAAGTTAGTATTTATTATCTCTGTCTTGGTTCCTTCATTTATATTTTACTTTCTTTTTCTCTACTGACTCAATATAAGATTGTTATTAATAAGGAATTAGAAAATTGAGGGTAAGAAATATAAATTTAAGTTTGAGGGAAAAAAAAGGAAGAAGATGAGTTTCCTTTTTATCACATTAATAATGCATGCTAGATTTTTCTTCTGTTTTATTCGCGGTTATGAAGTAATTATTTGGTCCTTGTAACAATTGTTCAGGAGAGAGAGAGAATACAAAGTGGTGATCAAGTTTGTTGCAAGGGCAAACATGTATCATTTGGGTCAATTCTTAGCTGGAAAACATGCTGATGCTCCGCAGGAAGCTCTACAGATACTTGACATTGTAATGAGAGAGCTCTCTACAAAGAGGTACAATTTGTTATTGAGTCTACTGATCATTTCAAATTTTATCACAATAATTTTCTAATTCTTGGATTGAGCCTTATTATTTCACGACGTCTTTTCTCTGTCAAGGTATTGCCCTGTTGGAAGATCCTTTTTTTCACCCGATATAAGAGCACCACAGCGACTAGGTGATGGCTTGGAATCCTGGTGCGGATTTTACCAGAGTATAAGACCGACTCAAATGGGACTGTCCTTAAACATTGGTAATTTAATTACAAGAAATTGAAGCGTGGTGATAGATTTTTTTTTTGTAATTTTCATGATGTTTTCTCAGTCTCATCTCATGTTTCTTTATGTATTGTGGCGTAGATATGGCCTCGGCTGCATTCATTGAGCCTCTTCCTGTGATAGAGTTTGTCGCTCAGCTTCTAGGCAAAGATGTACTGTCAAGGCCATTGTCTGATTCTGATCGAGTGAAGGTACTTTAAACCGTGGAGATGACGAAGGCTATTTTTGTTTTTAATATTTTGGAATTGACTTTAACTCGAGGTGCTATTTAAAAACATTATGACAGATTAAAAAAGGTCTAAGAGGAGTGAAAGTTGAAGTAACTCACAGAGGGAGTGTACGAAGAAAGTATCGCGTCTCGGGATTGACGTCTCAGCCTACAAGAGAACTTGTGTAAGTTTTAGTTCTCTCATGCTTATGTGCTCTTTAAATTATCTAATTACTCAGGCCATTGAGATTTTCTTTTATGTGAAAAAGGTACGGCAATTGATTAGTTGTTTGAGGTTTTCCAGCATACAATTAGATCAAGGAAATGGAAGATTCTCTCTAATTTTGTTTTATTCAAAGAGCTTCTGAATATTTGTGATTCTTTATGCGTGTTCTTATAGTCAAAGGTCTTCTCGTGTAGGTTTCCTGTTGACGATAACTCGACAATGAAGTCAGTTGTTGAATACTTCCAAGAGATGTATGGCTTCACCATTCAACATGCACATCTACCTTGCCTTCAAGTTGGAAACCAGAAGAAAGCAAATTATCTACCCATGGAGGTAAGCCGAGGTCCTTTATTCTGCTCAATGCCTTGCTTTCAGTTGTCTTTCTTTAACTCTTGTTAAGTTTTTGTGGATTCCAAATTGGCTTGCCAGGCTTGCAAAATTGTGGAGGGGCAACGGTACACAAAACGTTTGAATGAGAGGCAAATTACTGCCCTTCTAAAAGTTACATGTCAAAGACCGAGGGATCGGGAAAATGACATTTTGCAGGTATTTGTGGTGTTTTGACTTCCCTTCTCTTCAAGCGAATATTGTTTGTGGAGACCAAACAAGTTGGATTTGTGAATTTTAGCAACACGCATCTATCACTGGAAAAATAGAAACTGTGCAATCTTATTGCTTAAAACGTTTGAATGAGAGGCAAATTACTGCCCTTCTAAAAGTTACATGTCAAAGACCGAGGGATCGGGAAAATGACATTTTGCAGGTATTTGTGGTGTTTTGACTTCCCTTCTCTTCAAGCGAATATTGTTTGTGGAGACCAAACAAGTTGGATTTGTGAATTTTAGCAACACGCATCTATCACTGGAAAAATAGAAACTGTGCAATCTTATTGCTTAAAAAATAATATCCCATGTTATGCCATGACTGAAGTGCCACACCATGCTTTACAAGCTTTGTGTTAGATGCAAGGTCTCTGACAGAATCTTGAGTGCTCTCATTTTAGTTGGACCAGCATTGACATTGATGGAATTACTGCTGTCATTTCCATGTTCAAATAATTGCACAAACTTTAAATTTTACTCCTGCTCACAAAGAATCATGCAATTTTACTAGAAATTAGCGGTCTAGTGTCTTTTGGTATTGCATTAATGCTTTGCTTTTTTTTTTGTCCTATTTTATTCTTTTAATATTCTGTACTCTGCGCTTTCCAACACAAGCAGACTGTTCAGAATAACGCATATGATCAAGACCCCTACGCGAAGGAGTTTGGGATCAAAATCAGTGAAAAGCTTGAGAATCATGCAATTTTACTAGAAATTAGCTCGTGGTCTTGTGTCTTTTGGTATTGCATTAATGCTTTGCTTTTTTTTTTGTCCTATTTTATTCTTTTAACATTCTGCACTCTGCGCTTTCCAACACAAGCAGACTGTCCAGAATAACGCTTATGATCAAGACCCCTACGCAAAGGAGTTTGGGATCAAAATCAGTGAAAAGCTTGCTTCTGTTGAGGCTCGAATTCTCCCTGCCCCTTGGGTAAATATAAAGTCTTCGCTTTAAAGTTTGTATTGATTTAGAGGAAGATGGTATTGTTACTTGTTCATCATCTAATGACACATGAACCTCCAGCTGAAATATCATGAAACTGGAAAAGAAAAGGATTGCTTGCCTCAAGTGGGGCAATGGAATATGATGAACAAGGTATTGCACTGGTACCTTAATCATGGACTCCTTTATATAGATATATATATGGGTAATATGATGTTATACTCTAACCTGCAAATGGACTCTGAATGTTGGAATGTGTTAAGAATATCATTTTCATTTGAGTTGACTCCTATACATTGATGCCTTCTAACAATGATCTTATGTCTACTGATTCACATATGCATAGAAAATGATTAATGGAATGACTGTAAGCCGGTGGGCATGTATTAACTTCTCAAGGAGTGTGCAAGAGAGTGTTGCTCGTGGCTTTTGCAATGAACTTGCCCAAATGTGTCAAGTTTCTGGAATGGTAATTTTTCTATAATTCAGACCGCCTTTTATCACTCATCCTTCCTTTTCCTTACCAATTATTAAGTAGATAATTTGTTTCTGTTTTTAGGAGTTCAATTCAGAGCCTGTGATCCCTATCTACAATGCCAGGCCTGAGCATGTAGAGAAAGCTTTGAAGCATGTCTATCATGCATCCACAAACAGAACCAAAGGAAAAGAGTTAGAGCTTCTCTTAGCTATTCTACCTGACAACAATGGATCCCTCTATGGTATGCCATTTGTGCTGAGGATTTAATTGCTGTGATCTATTAAGTTGTCTTATGCTTATTCTTTTTCTCTTTTCTTGAATCAACAAAAAAAATGAAGATATGATTCAGTACTTGAATTTTGTAACATATGCCTCTTTTTTAGGTGATCTGAAGCGAATATGCGAAACTGATCTTGGTTTAATATCTCAATGCTGTCTCTCGAAACATGTGTTCAAGATCAGTAAGCAGTACTTGGCAAATGTGTCCCTCAAGATCAATGTAAAGGTTAGATCAACTCTCTGATTTATGAAAATAGCAATGCTGTACAAATGTCTGAAGCACATCTAGAGTTATGAAGTGACTCTTGAAATGTTGTATATTTATAAAACTACCAGAGTCCTCAGTGATGTTCTAGAAATACAATGGAACACATGCATCTAATTGATTTTTCTCGTGTGTGTGTGTGTATTGGTGGGTATGAGTTACTTTGCTCTTTAATTTCCTGATTAGTGTCTGAATTTTTCCTGAATGTTTAACTACTTAATCATTCATGCTCCCACCACTTATTTTTCTCCATTTCCATGGTGCAGATGGGTGGTAGAAATACTGTCCTTTTAGATGCTATCAGCTGCAGAATACCATTAGTCAGCGACATACCAACCATTATTTTTGGAGCAGATGTGACTCACCCAGAGAATGGAGAGGACTCAAGCCCCTCAATAGCTGCTGTAGAATTTCTTTACCAAATTCTATTTACTGAACCTGCTCTTCAAATTTATTAAGATCTGGTTGCTGATAGATGTTGGCCTGCCTGCAGGTGGTGGCTTCTCAGGACTGGCCTGAAGTAACAAAATACGCTGGATTGGTATGTGCTCAAGCTCACAGACAGGAACTCATACAGGACTTGTACAAAACATGGCAAGATCCTGTCCGTGGTACTGTTAGCGGTGGCATGATCAGGTAAAGAAATTTCACTTACCTCGGCTTATTTTTTGCCTGAATTCTTAATATTGTTTATATAATTGTTTGGAATGTTGCAATTTTAATATCATGTTCTCCTGTGCAGAGATCTTCTGATTTCTTTCAGGAAAGCAACAGGACAAAAGCCGCTAAGGATCATATTTTACAGGTGAGTATTGTCATCTTATGCAAAAAATTTCTGATAACATGTATGCATCATTTCAGGGCAGACACTGCATGTTCAATCAGAACATGGCTACATGAGCATATGCATTTATGTTCATCTTTTTCGGTGTGAGCACCCAACTACTATGATAATCAGTCATTGTTAAATTAAAGGTAGCTGAGATGATTGCTACATGCGCACCTGCGCCATTTTCAACTTTTCTGTTTTACAAATGCCTGGAAATGCTTGTGCATTTGCATGCAAATCTCCCTATGGGATATGCTATATGAACATATGAAAGATGCATGCATTGTATTAAGACCTTTTATACTTTAATTCTTAAAGTGATGGGATGTAACTTGTGCAGGGATGGTGTTAGTGAAGGACAATTTTATCAAGTTCTGCTTTATGAGTTGGATGCGATTCGGAAGGTTAGAAATTGAATGCCACGTTCATGTTTCTGATTCAAAAAAAGTGGAAATATTTTTGGTTCTATAAAATAATTTCTTCACAGGCCTGTGCGTCTTTGGAGCCGAATTATCAGCCACCAGTAACTTTCATTGTTGTACAAAAACGTCACCACACTAGATTGTTTGCTAACAACCACAGGGACAGGACTAGCACAGACAAGAGTGGAAACATACTGCCTGGTAAAGTTTAGAATATTTTTTTGGCTGTATATGTGCACAAAGATGCACTGGTCTATTTTTTCCCTCTTTTTTAATAGCTTATATTATTCAAATTCGTTTTTCTTGATGTTTTTGTTATCCAGGCACCGTGGTTGATTCTAAAATCTGTCATTCATCAGAGTTTGACTTCTATCTCTGTAGCCATGCTGGTATTCAGGTAGAATTTATCTTTCTTCAATGTAAATTTTCATAAGCAACTAGAAATGTTTTGGTTCATTAATCATAACATAAGTATATGTTTAGCATGTACATCCTTGCTGTTTTATGATGATCGTTTAGATGATGGTGGTGGTGGTGGGGTGTTTGTAATGGATGAACCTTTTCAAAGAGAGAGGAAAAGGAATAAGGTGCTAGTTGCACTAAAATTTAAGCTAGACAGACTGTCATAGGCGGATGGTTCTTATTCCAATCAATATCATACCTCTTCTGTTGAAGATGTGCTCTACGCAAATGGGATAATTTACTCAACTATCATGGACAAACTAAATTTGATTGGAAATCTGAATCATGTTATTTGGGTTGGGAGAGGCTAGGTTTATTGCTACTTGCCAACAGGTAAACGGTGTGCTAATGGTTTACAGACTGGATTTCCGAGTATTGATCTTTCTCGTACCAGCAGGCTCATTTGAAAGGAGTTAACACAATTTTCTAACGTGTTGAGATAGGAAACGCAGGAATCTTAACTTGATGCTACTTAACGGGAATGAATGGAACATGAGGTTGGATTAAACTGAAATCAGACTGATGGACAGATCAGAGACTTGTGTCAGATATAATTTCCAAGCATGGTGGATGCTGCCAGATAATGTTTGCTAAAGTTGAGATTTGAAGTAGTGATTTGTTGATTGCTTTTAACTTGTTCTGCAAATGCTCAATGTTGTTATGTGTTGTTGCTGAGGATCTCTTGCAAATGCTGACAGTTTGAAATAAGGATGACTTGTATCTTCCAAATTTTGAATATCAGTATATTTATTTACTACTGTCTGTCTTGCTTTCTCTGAGATAGAGATGAACTTGCTTCTATCTGATGTGACAGGGGACAAGTAGGCCAGCTCACTATCATGTTTTGTGGGATGAGAACAACTTCACAGCTGATGGAATCCAGTCTTTGACAAACAATCTCTGCTACACGTATGCTAGGTGCACTCGCTCTGTTTCAGTAGGTAAATCATGTGGACACTATATACTGGTCCTTTGTCCATTGAAGTTAACCTCCTGAAAGTCTTTTTGCAAGAACTAGAAAATTGAGCTATTTAAAAAAAAGTACAGCAGAAGCTTGATTAATTGGATGCTTTTATGAACTTCTCTTTTGGAGAAAACAAAAGGAACTATGAAATTGGCTACTTGTTAATGAGGTTTCTGGCTTGAGGGAGAAGAACATATGAACAATCAGGGGAATTTGTTTCATGATTTTTCATATTCTCCCGCTCCGCACAAACCCATAGATGCACAACACATGCAATTTTAGGCCTTTAGCTAGTCTGGTGCATTTAATGCGAACAAATAAATTATGGACATATGATGAAAGAATTCCTCATCTTAAGTTTTTCCTGTTCTCTGCTGGGTGTTCTAGCAGGTTGTTTTACAACTTACAACTCAAGTGGCTAGTGGTTTTTGTGCAGTTCCTCCAGCATACTATGCGCATTTAGCTGCTTTTCGTGCTCGATTTTACCCGGAGCCAGTAATGCAGGAGAATGGCTCAGCAGGCAGTGGTGCTGGCCATGGTGCTAAGGGAACACGAACAGGAGAATCTGGTGTCCGGCCACTGCCGGCCTTGAAAGAGAATGTAAAGAGAGTAATGTTTTATTGTTAGCGGGGAGTGGAAGTTGGATTCAGGTAGTGGTTAGCTGGAGATGCTAGGATTGAGAATTCTCATGTACATGTAACAACACAAGCATGATAGCAAAATGTTTCGTTCTACCTCAGTGATTAGAAGCCCAAAAGGCCTTTGGTCGGTTGTTCTCTTGAAACATCTCAAAACATGAGAAACGCCCCTAAAGACAGGTGATGGCACTCGTCTTCCGACCATCCATAGATGACGGGAAGAACAAAGTAGGCCTTGTAAAGAAATGTTCATTAATGAATCGATCGCTATGTAGGAAATTTTGCCCCATTGAGGAGCGCATGATCTAGTAACTCGTGAAGTTTCAACCCCGATTTTGTGTTCTCTACTGCTCTTGGATAAGTTTTAGAGTTGTGCATGTATAACTAGTATGGTCACTTATGCTATAATCAATCTGTTACCCTTCATTTCTTCAGACTGCAATGCAGAACGGAAGCGACAGATGGATTTGCATAGGGTCAAAAGATTTAAAGTTGGTTGGTAAAAAATGAAGCCAAGACTAGGTTTTTCGGTGGGTGCTTGGGCACAGTGCGAACTCTTCGTGCTGGCATGAGAACCAGGCAACAGCCCTCTTACCGAACTTCTCTTGTAAAAATTTAAGGATTTTAGAACAAGTAATCTAAGAAAGAATTTGCACCAAAAACCGACTTGTGGCAAAGTCTGGTGACTGACCATAGCCTTGGTCTGATTCCAACGGTTCGGTGGGGGCGTGAGCAAGGATTCAAAGGTATGGGGTAAAGAGAGTTTGAAGAGATACGGAGGTAATTGTCTAAAAAGAAAGAGGACAATTTTGAACTATTAAAACTACAAAGGGCTAGAATGAATCTTTTCAAATATGATTTATTGGTATGTTTATCTCTCGCCAAATGAGAGTCTTATGTCTCTAGTTTATTTGAAAGATTAGGTCATCTAAATAAATATTTTGAGATTTTATTTTGTTATTCGAAAGAGAATGATATCCATTGACAGTGTTCAAAGAACTCTATTTTTTATCCATGAAAAAAAAAATGTTGCCTTAATTCACCAATATATACAAGGATTTTTTCCGATCTATTTTCTCTTTTTTAAAAAAAAAATACTAAAAGATCAATTTGATATTAATAAAATTGCTTTCTATAAAAATGATAAGGGGGATTATAATTAGTTCCTTTTCTGTTCAGAGGGTGATGCAATTACATAGATAGATTTCTGTCATCTCCTTCGCCTTTCAACATCACTCTATAAAACCTACATAAACCCATTAATCTTGAGCATTAAACTTTTGAAAAATTAACAGTGCTGTACATGTATATAACCAATGAAATCCCTTGAAAATATAATCCTAGAAGAAAATAAAAGGGATTGTTAAAAGAAGTTAAAAAGGTCATTACTACAGAGAGCGTATTTGCTTTGATTAAATATTTAAAAAAAATTGTTTTTTGTTATGATGGTCTTGGTAATTTCTGGATCTGTACATGAAGCATAACAGTATTTACAGGACCTTTCTATTTTATTTTTTTTATGGTAATTTCATGATTCATGAATGGTTGCTTTAGCTGAGAGTTTTTCAAAACTTGAAGACAATGTAGACAAAATAGTTTCACTTAATTAGTTCCTCAATCACAAACATAGATGGGTGGAAGGACGCTTGGAAAATTGGTGACACTTGAAGGACGTGAATGAGATAAAACAAAGTTTTGGGCCTACAATGAGACCCTCCACAATCCTCTAGTCAAGAGGGGAAATCAAGATTTTACCAACGCAAAATTTAAGTGTTCGCAACAGCAGAAAGCCAGGAAGCATGCAAATTCGGAACAATATTTATTCATGCGACTTTAATGTTTAGGGCTACATTAAAGTCCCAGCCCAACCGTAAATTTAGTTTCTTTGAATTGTCTTTGGTCTAAACCTAACCGAGATATGGTAGACTTGCGATTATCGAGTGGGCCTCTTGCCCATTAAAAGCTTCTGGCATTCCGAGAAAGCGATCCGGTAGAAAAAATGGATTTGCCGCAGAGCCAAGCCTACTTGACTCTTCCTCGGCTTTGCCCGAGGCATGTCCTGCTATTCCCTCTATGCTAGTGATCTAGAGGAGAATAGTGAGTGCTAGCTATAATTTAACCGACCGGTACTATTGACTCAAGTAAATCTTGGATATCACTAGCTAGATCATTGGCCATATTGAAGTTGATCTTGGGGAAGTTAGCTGGTCTTACGTATCATCATTGATAACTAGGTTACCTTAAGAAGATTGTTGATTATCCGAAAAAAACCTTTAGATGATTGTTTTCAATTTCTACTGTAGTTTTTAAAATGCTCTCTCTTTTTTTTCTTGGAAACATTGAGACAGGAAACAAATATTGAACTGGAAAAGAAACAAAGAAACAAACAGGTTCTTAAGGAACATCAAAATGAATTATTTATCAAGAGGGTATTTGAGAAAACTCAATATAAGTTGAACTATCTTGGAGGGAAAAAAAGAGAGAGTAAAAACATGCTCTTCAATTTACTTTTACAAAAAAAAGAAGATACTGGTGCTTTCCTCTAACATAGATTTATGGTTTTTTAAAAGAAATTAAAATAAATTACTTTAAAAAGTGAATACTTGCATTGATAAAATAAAATATTTTTACATAATATAAGTAAAAAAATAAAATCCAAGTCAACCCATTATTGAAATGTTTTCGTCTTGCTGTTGGAAATTAATGTACAGTTCCTTCAAATTCAATTGCAAAAGAACTGATCATTCTAGAAGACTTAAAAGTGCCACTGTTTATTCTTGTTTTTAAATAAAATAAAAATATATTTTTTTAAATCAAAAGAGATCAATTCTCATGTTTTTGTCAAAATGAAATTCAATAAACTTCGAGTAGAATCACTTTTTAAAAGTAAGAATTAGAAAAGTAACGAAAAAAAGGTTAAATACTTAATTTGAGAGAAATAATCATTAAGAATAATTTAAAAATCACAAAATCATTGCTTTTAAAAATCCATAGTAAAAGAATAAATATTTTTTTTCTTTTTAAGATCTGTAAAGGTCCCAGTCTACTCCTCCTGTAAGGTACCATCCATTCTCACCGTTCACTTGCAATTCCACTAGCATTCGCTGTACCATATGCTTGAGAATCTAATGAAACTTGGGACCTTCAATTTTTACCGAGTTTTCATTTGCCTTTTGTTGCGCTAAAGCATAGTCAAATTTCTGAGAGAAAATGTCATTCCGCCATTACAACAGAAGCAGTCAAAGAGTATAAAATAAAGACTTAAAAAATGGAGCTGATCAAATTCCATTAAGCCAACGTTCGAAAGCTAAGCATATCCTAAAATTCAAGTTATGCTAGCTAGGAAGACTGTAACAACTGAAAAAAACGCAAGGCACATCATATTAAGTAGGTAAGAAGCACTAACTCACATTGAGTATATGCATTAATTCCCCTATTAAAGATATCAAAGATACTATCTCCGCATGTGAATTGTGCAGTACCAGGATACATACAAGCTCTATCCATTTAAACACACTACCTCATCACAGGCACATACGCTGCTAACCTTTTCAACTGACCTCTCTCTTTCACCAATTAAACGCGAACCATTCCCGGGTCCCTTTAAGAAAACAATGTCAGTTGTATTGTCGTTGTCTAGACAGCATCATGGTCTCCCAAGAGCATCCTTAAAATGGCATGTAACAAGGCCTTATCATCAGTGGATCCTCCACCCAATGTCCTCGATGAAAATGACAATTGCAAGCTCTGGTAATGGTTGGGGAAATCAAATTAATGATGTTTTTACTTATTTGGGCACTCTGGAGTTCTCTGGGAAAAGGAAAGCAATATCGAATCTTGTCCATATAGATCTTCCTACCAAAAGAGAGGGGCCAAACTTGAACAATCAAGAGAGGAGCTATAGACTTCAAGTATCTAAGCATTAGCATCTCCAGTGTGTGTGTGTGTTGTGTACTTGAAAAAAAAAATGCCAGCAAGCGAGCACATATGTCTAGATAAAAAGAGGTGACATTTACTAGGGAAGATAGAGAGATAGAGATAGCTAGATGGGAACCATCAACCTTAAAATACACACACACACACATCTATAATGTTTAATTTGTACTCTTGTGTGGACATGGAGTATAAGGACTGGAATGAGTTTAAGGGGTTCACATGCAAGCCAACGTTTAAATATTTTTGATAACACGACGAGAGAATACATTTTATTGAGACAAAAATGAAACGAAAGCACGAATCACGTACCAAAAATATGTCAATGAAGCCAAGATGTAGACATGTGAGTTCTCAAAATTCAAAATGTTACATTTCTACATCTGGGCTCCATTGACAGATTTTTCTATCAAGATTCAAATGTTCTTGCAATATTCTGCATGTGATCTGACAAAGGAAAAAAAATAGGATGTAAAATCTTAAGCAGTGTTTGGGGTTGCGGTTCTCTCAATCGCAACATAAATTGTCCCGTGGTTCACTCCCCATTAATGCTCAATTTAGCCAGTCCACACGATCTGTATTGTTGTGGTCCGCAAATATAGTATCTAAGTCTCAGAGCTGGGGCTGGTGCTAACCAGACCATTGTCCTAATAATGCCGTAGCCCGCAGCCTTCTCCAAAACGCATCCAAATATCAATTAAACAATCAAACAGGCATCTAGAGGCCCAAAGGTTACAGCAACTCAAAAGTTCTGCTATTTGCTTTTCACATGCAATTAAGAAACTAGGGAAATACTTGGTGAATTTCTTAAGGTTATTTATTTCGTTTGATGTTAATAATTTACAACTGGATCCCCAAAACCTCTGTTAGTACCTAAGACAAGATGTCTCCTAGCTATTCAAACTTAAAGACTAGGTTTTCATCTTAATAATCCCTCTCACTGTCATCGTCACCATTGTTTTCTTCTTCATCTTCATCATCAAACTTGGAAGAGATATACACGGAAGTGATCAGAAAGAGATAAGGAACTTCAAAGAATATGTACGAAAAAAAACCCATGCTTTCATCATTGTGAATCTTTAAGCTACAAGAGACAAGAGATCCACAAGATGACCTATAAAATGTTAAAGAACTAACTTTTTCAAATAGGACAAGCTTACTATTCTATTTCTGTCCCAGATATATTCTCCAAATTTCAAGCAGTCTCTCAATCTTACTGTTTAATTTCATGAAATCTTACACGACTAAAAATTGCAAAATCACACGCACATAAAAAATACCGAGTGCTCTCTTCTTGACCAATCTCAAATGATGACATCTTAAGATCTCAATTGCTTCCCAGAAAAACTCTGGGTAGTTTGTGGGTGCGTAACTTGTATTTGTGCAGTAAAATGACCAAGATCCAACTCACCGAGTGAGAAGACTGGATAAATTAACCAACATCATGAGAACCTGAAACAGGAAACAACAAAGGAATACAAGAGCAAGTTTTTCAAAACATAACAAGAAAAAAACTTGCTTTCTATATCATGAATACTCGATTAATTGAGAGAAAAAACAGTGTTACTCTCAAAAACGCACAAAATTTAAAGAAATCACTGACTCTTCTCTCCTTTTCTCTGATCTCACACACACATACGCACTTTGATTTGTGAGTTGTTAAATTAGAAAGGAATGCACTTCACAGAAACCCTAGCCAGACTAGTAAGGTGAGCTTATATTCCAAATCAACTTAAAATAAAGGTGATGATGGGAAGGTGCATATAAGATGTTTTTTGAAACCCTAAAATGAGTGCTGCTATTTTGAAATTTGTTGCCGCTAATCTAAGCCAGAACCAATTCATATAACCGTGTTATAAAACCCAAACAAAGAAAAATAAGATGTAGTACATATATAATCTACAGGAAATAGGAGGGGCTTACCAAATTAATTAACAAGATCCGTACGGCAGGCTAATTATAGGAACCTCGGGGCTCAATCACCAAAGCATCAGGACGGATCTTGAAATCGTCGAACTGTACCGAGACGCAAAATCCTGTTACCCAAAACCCTAACAAACCTTAGCACTGAAAATTTTCCTCATAAGTTTCACATAATAAAAGAGCAGAAACACAACAATCAATACACTAAACACACAGACAAAAAAAGAGGCAAAATTTTATTGCAAACACAACACTAAGAAGCAAAACCCAAGAAACCCAGATGAGACTAAATGATATACTCTATAAAGAAGATCACTTACCTTTCTAGGGATTGGACAAGGAGAACCCTAATATTAGCTAGCTAGCCATGTAAGAAAGGAAATTGATTAGGTTTTATATGGAATTAGGGTTTCTCGTGATACCAACAACAGGTGAAACTGCCACATGATCTGTTTCTTTCCTCAACAAAGGAGGAAGGCTAAGATCATGCTGGCAGCTTCAACTGATAGAGGTGCACGATCAGAAGATGCACAGTCATCTCAGAAGAGCTAGCTAGCATATGTTATAGTTTAAGAACAGCAGGAGATGAGAGGGTATGTAGAGGGTAAGAGGATAAAGGAGGTATAAATAGAAGGATGAGGAGGGGATTGAAGGGGAGTTATGAACTATCAGGATTACTTTATCATTAATTTTATTTTTATTTTTTTTCCTTGATGGAATATAGGAGGACTGTGAAAATTGAGAAAGCGGGCTACAGGGAATATATATATATATATAAACAAAATTTATATATGGAAAATGTAAGGAGTGGTCCCTGATGATGCAAATTGAATATTGTCACGCCAAGAAGAGAACCATGCAGTTTTGCAGACAAGTTACTGAGTATTTCCATGTATATTGTAGGAGCATTAAATACTTTCTTAGGCTGGGCCCTGGGAGAGTGGGGGACTATCTCTCTGACTGTGAGAAGTAAAGCATCAAACCCATGAGCCAAAAGTGCTAGGAGAGTATGTGAGGGGACCATATCTACTTAAATTCTTGCATGGTTTGCATAGGTGTTCACACATGAACTAGGAAGAAAGGAAATTTAATTTGTGAATCTCATTGCTGCTTGTTTCTTTCTCTCTCTGACGATAATGTGATGTGTATTTATCCCAATTCCATATAAGCATCTTTTCTTTGTTCGCTGATGATAACCCTTTTCTTTGCAAACTTGCCATGTCTTGGATATTTGCCGGCCGATCGTACACCTGGTTGGTGCCAGCTGCTGCGTGTAGTTGTTAATTAGAATCATATATCTGATCTAGATAATCAGGAAAACGACTTGTTTGTTTAGGTTTTTCTTTTGTTTTAGAAGCCCTTTTGCACCTGGTGTGATGATGGAACCAAGTGCATAAGCTAGCTAGCAACGCCATGAGCCATTCTCGAGAATAAAGTTCATGGATGTTGCGATTCAATTATAACCTAACATATGGCTGATCGATTTGTGTTCCTACCCTGATTAGATTTGCCTTGGCCTTTTGAGATATCATTTACCGATTTCAAGATTCCAAATTAATGAATCCCTTTTTCTGATTTCAACATCTATTCTATATATCCAATATAGATGATCATTGCTTTCAAAATCTCCTCTCTTTCTTGGAATAGATTCCCTTTGGCTGCTATATTCCTCCTGCGATATGGATGCATTCTATCATAAGCAAGTTAACTGTACCTACGCTGATGTGGGCCAATAAACACTCAACACTTCAATATTAAACCCCATACTATCTGCAGACCTAGGTTATCTCCTTTCATCTAGGGTTTTATAGCTAATATATATTCTGCGCATATCTACATATCTTAGATACTCGCTGCCCAACGATTTTATTAGTTAATTATACAAATTAATATTGTATTGATGAACTTCATTAATTTATCAAGCTTAGAATAATATAACTTGATTGAATCTCATTCTTCATGCCTCTGCACCCAAAAAGAAGCTCATGTTATGCGCACACTCTGGTTTAGATTGCTTACATATGAAATTTGTACAATAGGCTACGAGACAATGTGAGGCAAATAATTAAAATACAGTTTATTTTTTTTAATTGGTAATCTGTAGATTGTTTTTGTTTCTTGTATATAAAGTATCTTCCTCTTTTTTAATCTCCTCCGACTCTCTCTCTCTCTCTCTCTGTATATATATTGTATATAAGCGTTGCAAATTTTAAACAAATGTCTCTCTCTCTCTAAGAATAAGAAAGCAATCTTAGTGCGGTTTTACTGAGAGGTTTGCATGAGAGAGATGGGCATTTCTTCGGTATCTATGCAGGATATCTGATATCTACATATGGTCGTACGTAAATGTTCCAGATAATATACTGACATGCTTGTAACCATCTCTTGATTTGGCTTTTGTGCAGTCCCTCTCTCCATTTTAGTATACCTGACATTGCCTTGTGCCAATAATTGATCTGCCTGATTGCTGAATAATTTCTAAAATCAATGAATTGTCAGTAGCCTGCGAATTAATATTTCGTCCTAAAATACTGTGTAAACTAATTGCACGTTTGATAATTAAATATAATGGGCTATAAAATACGATTATGACTTCTAATATTCTTATGTTTGATGACGTGATTTTTAAAATTATGATGTAATAGATCATTACAATTATATATAATGACTTATTACATCTCAAGCATTATATAAAAAATCATGTAATAAACTATATATTATATGACGAAGAGTAAAGTTACAAGGACATGATTGTAAGGAAAAATATATTATAAAGGCTTAAGTTCTGATTTTATAAAGTAGAAAGACCAAAAAGCTTTCAAATAAAAACCAATTTATAAATAGAAATAAAATGCAAGGACTGCAATAACTTTTTTCAAAACTTGCAAGAATTGAAATAAAACTTTGTGCGCGCACTCGTTACATTGGAACCAAACAAATGAATATAATAAACTATCCCATTTCGTTATATTATATTCTTTTTCATTACAATATTACACATTCAATTATATTATATCACGTTGCATTCAATCAAACATATAGTAATTTATTATTTAATAGAAACTGGATTAGAGAATAAGATATATAGTTTTAAAATCCAGTATAGCATCTATTCCAAAATAAAAGGTTGCCACGCTAAACCACAACATATGAAGCACGGATTCAAGGAGTTTCATGCAAGAATCATGATTTGATGCAGTGGCCATGCACATGCCCCCCAGAAAATCTCAAGGATTCCCATTTGAGATTTAAATTACCTTATTATCGGTTAATAAATGTCTGTCACATATCTTCACCCAACTTCTCGATGATGAAGACTGCCAAGGATCGATGAATTACATAATAAGCCTATATTTGCTGAACTAGTTGTTGCCATATATATAGTTTAGGCCCTAGTTTTACCTCGAATCATATGTAAGTGTGTATGTGTCTCGACTTCACCAGACACTTGTTTGCTCGGTCTGCGCGCTATTACTCATGATGAAGTGCCAGTTGCAAATATGAATCAGCCGTGAAATTCGAGAGAGGTCATATTTGCATTCATCTGGCCAAAAATAAAAATAAAAATAAAAATAAAAAAAAGTGTGTTAAGTGTGTAGCAGTAATTATTTTTTAAAGTGTGTTTTGTATAAAACATATTAAAATAATATTTTTTAAATTATTTTTAATATTAATATACAAGAATGGTCTAAAAATATATATAAAAATAATTTAAAATGAAAAAAAATTTAAAAGCATAGAACCAAGACCAACTGTCGAAAAGATTATTTTTTTTTTTTCTCCAGCAGGCCACTAGCGATGTGGCTCGACTTGTTTGTAATAAATATATATAGATAAATATCCCTGCCATATGCCACACAAGCAAATGGAAAAAGGCACGTGGCCGCTCCGATCCGAACCCCATTGTTATGGACAATAAAAAAGATACGTCAGCTAATCGATTAGAAAATTACTTTATATAGGAAATTCCAACACAATATAAATAATATTTACAATCCACTGGTCGGACCACAACATCAATGACTTGGGAGCTTCATCGGCTCATGGTCGGGTTCATTTATGATAACATTCCTTTTAGAGGTTTACCAGTGTAGTGGCTACGCTTTGCCGCGGGATGAAACAATTCTTTTTTTTCAACGCTTAAAAAAACGTAGTCATCGGCAATGCGTTTTTCACGGCCACCAGGAAAAAAAATATATTGCGTGCTGAGAAGATGCGTACGTTTAATAAAACAAGGCTAATTTTGACAGAAAAGTTTTCTGAGGGCTGATAATTCTATTAAAAAATATATAACAACAACACAGCTGCTTGCACATTGAAGATGAAAACTTAATTAATTAATTAATTATTTAATTATATGATAAAAAAATAAACAAATATATGAAATATAAAAAAAAAATCTTAACAAAAACATGAAGGGCTGCACAAAATAGCACTTGTTTGTATTACATGGTGAATGCTACAATCTAATTAAAAAAATAGAGAAGAAATTAAACATTGTGGTTGCATGTGTGCAGCATTATAATGATCATTCTTCTAGATAGGGATCATCCAAAATTATATTATTAAAAAAATTATTATCTAGTATTTTGATTACTAAAAATCATAATTGGTTTTAGAGTGGGATTGATTACGTAAAGAAAAGGTATCAACACCCCTATGCAATACATGTTACTTGAAGTAAACTATATTGTTTATTTATCTAATATAAACTAAGAAAATATTGTATTTTTTTTATCTGTTTAATGTTTAAAAAAAAAATCTTTTGAGTACATAGATTACTGTCTTATCAGGTTAAAAACCTCATCGTTCTAATGATAATATAAAAAAATAATTTAATATCAAGAATATGTCTTACACATATAAATTTATAATCTTGTATATTAAAAAAAAAATTATAATGCGTCTTATAAGTTTATAATCCCGCATATTAAAAGAAAAAAAATAAAATCTTTTAAATAAATATCTTGTAAATTTTTGTATTTAATTTATACCGGTGAAATTAAATTTAATAACAATTATTCTATTTAATTAAAAACATGATTGTTTTTCTTAATAGTTTTATAGTTCTAGTGTGTTGTTTCAAGTCTCTATTAACAAAATTTGTTAGTACACGAAACTAATACACATGAATGTATTTTTATATTTGTATATATTTTTTATTTTTATTTTTAGATTTTAGGGGCTTAATTATATTTTAAAATTGTTATCTTGTATGGGATAAATAAACACTTTAAAAACAATATTTCTCACTCCTCAAAACCAATTCAATTTTTATATTTCTTCATCTCTTTGTCTCAAAATACTCCCGTGCATAAAAGGTGATGTATTTTTTTTTCTTTTATATGATCATTCATGTGACACATTCAAGTCAGTTTATGAATGTAAAAACTGAGTTTATTATTTCAATTTCGTCGAAAGAATTCACAAAGGAAAAATATATAGTTTTTTATATCATATACAAGTTCTCACCTTAAGATAAGTGCTTGAGGTTAAATTATTTTCTTTCCTAAAAAAAAGCGTTAAAAAAATAAATGATAGAAATTTAATCAAATACATCGTGGCATTTATAATTATACATGGATGCTTAAATAACTATAATTTTGATGTCAATTAGGTAAAGTATTGTGCATATTTTTCTAGTATTTAATATCTATTACTAAAGAGTCCATTTTATTATCTTGACTAAATTAGTAATATACTTTATTAACACATGATATTATTAAACTAAAAAAAAGATGCAGTTAAAAGTTTTGGATGAAACGTACCAAACTAAATCAATGTGGTAAAAGTATATTAATTAGATATTAGCTTTGAAAGTTGAATTTGGTTGTATAGTAAGTATATGAAACGTACCACAGCTAATGATGATATTGTATGATAGTTTCTTTTTTAATTACATGTAGTAAGGTTGTGTGACTGACAAAACTAGAAGAACATGTAACCAAGAAAATAACTATGAAAATAAAACAAAATGATTCTCTTTATAATTGTTTATGTCAGTTACTAAAAGAAAGGGAAAAAATACAACAAAAAAAATAGAAAACACGAACTTTAATCCACGTTTATGAAGGGAAAAAACACTTGCAATTGTAATTTATGAAAACTATTATATTTTATTTTAATTTTTTATTTTAAAAAAATTATCATTAAATTCATATTTGCATGAATGCCTTTATTTAAAAGTGAGTTTATTAATTTTTTATTTTTTTTGAAAAGTAAGTTAATGATACAATTTTTAATTAGCTTTTTCTTTGGATTGATATTAGTTTTTCCCTTAATTTATTTTTCATTGATGTTTAATATTTTTTTAAAATCAAGTAAATAAAGGAAGAAGATGGAAAACAGTGCTATAAAAATCCCTAAGAAGAGGTACATATCTAGATAGAAATTTTAAAATATATGTTTTAGATATTAACAATTAATTCTTATTAATTCATGCATATAAAATGTGCCGATTCTCAAATAAAAATATACCTCTACTTTCCCCCTTCTTCTTCTTCTTCTTCTTCTTTTTGTATATATGCCATGCGTGTTATGTTGCGGGTAGAATTAATTTAAGTTAATTTTTAATATAAAAAAGAAGAAGGTGTCAACAGTTCAGAATCATGAGATCTGTGTCATATATTGAGGAATTAAAAGATATTGTATATGTTTAATACAATGAATTACAAAAAATATTAAATGATACGTAAATAAAAATTGTAAACACACAAAGCAAGAAGTTGATCTTTGTAACAGAAGGTAAAAGATAGATAAAAATGTAAATATTTAACTTAGGATTGTTCTTTTATTTTATATATTGTTCTTACATTTATCTCCAAGATTTAGTTTGATTGATAAACACATATGATAATCCATCAAATAAATGCATAATACAAATATAATAGATTTATGTAAAATTTAACAAAAATAAATAAAAATAAAATACAATAATTGCTTTGATGTATTGTGAAATTATAAAAACTCTTCGAAAGACTACTTAATATGAGATAATAGTTAAACAAGATAAATTTAAAATATATTAATTAAAAAACAAAAAAAAACAAGCATTATTGGGCATCAAAGGTCAGCCATGCATTTGGCCTTAAAAATAAGACAACCCATCTATTTCTTTATTTCTTTATTATATATTCTATAATTATTAAACTCAATTAGAGATTGATCAAGAAGTTGGATCCAAGTTGTATAAGTTAACTCGGGTTAATAAAAAAAAAATATATGTTTGAGATTTTAATATTCTATATAATTTTTTTTTAAAACAATACATGTTAATGTAGGTTATTAAAAAAAATAAAATGTAATATATTTATTTCACATTGAAAAGTTAAGAAATAATTTATATAGATTTAGGTTATAAAAAAGAAATGTGAAGTGTGGTATACTTCACATATCAAAAATTTTAAAAACAATTCATGTGAAGGTAAGCTAAATAAAATTATTTTATATTAAAAAATTAAAAAATAAATTTTATGGATATGAGTTATAAAAAAATATAAAGTGTAGTATAATTATCTCATATATATATATATAAAATCATTTAGATGTAGCCATATATAGTTATTTCACATAATAAAATAATGCATATAGATGTAAGTTATTAAAAAATAAAATACAATATAGTTATCTTATATTAAAAAGTTAAAAAACAATTTATATAAATGTAGACTAGGTATAATTATTCCATATTAAAAAGTTAAAAAATGATGCATGTAAATTTTGACTATAAAAAAAAGATATATAAAACTAATTATTTATAAATTAATTCTATATTTTTTAAATTTATAAAAATATAAAAAAATTCAAGTCTTACTCAAATTTCAGGTTGACTCAATGGGTCACTGAGTGTAACCAGGTCCCTTATGAACTTACGTTTTTGTAATTCAAAACTCAGGCAAGACCCTGGATTACCCGAGCCGTATGTATAATAACGATCTAAATTATTAAATCTTCATGTCGACGAGAGGCCTTTGCTGGGCCACAAAGACATTAATATACGGGCCATACTTCGTGGGCCTAAAATGCTTAGATACGTCCACGCGTCAACAACCCAACGAGGATCTTGATCGAGGGACCGCGGTTCTATGCACCTTGTGTCCTTCTGCTGGTGTTTTTTTTTTTTTTCACGGCAACTTTGCATAAACATACACGCACAGAGGGAGGGACAGAGGCGTTTTTGTTTTCTAGTAACACCTGTAAGCCTAGATTATTGAAAACTCTTGTATCTTCCCATCTGGTCTTTCTCGGCAAGCAGAATTTAGGGTACAGTGAGGTGAGGTAGCTTGAATGGTCCCCGGCCACACAGTATTGCTAGATGGCCGCAACCATGTACAATAACGAGAAGCATTTCACTCCCTTTCTGCGTTAGCAAACTTGCACCCTTTTTTTCTGACGTATGATTGCATAAAACTAGACACTGCGCAGTGCAGTCGAGATGCCAGCAAGAACGGTTCCTCGTGCATTGCAGTGCGCTGATACAAGGTGAAGCTGGTCGCATCTTGAATTTCCTTTCCACAAATATATAGCGCCCACTCGCATGAAACAAAACTGAAAAGACGAAAGAGAGTATAAAATGGTATGGTAGCCACCAACCAGCTAGCAATGACGAGTTGGAATGGTTGATGATTTTTTCATAAAATCTCACTTTTCCTTCTTTTATGAACTCTAACCGTGTTTATTTGCTAAAAAATAATTTTTTTAAGAGAATAAATTTTAAAAAATTAAATTATTTTTTGATATTTAGTAGTATAACTAAAAATAAATTGAAAAATAATTTCCAGTATTTGGTTATGTTATGGAAAATAAGCTGGAAAACAAATTATTTATATTTTATTTTTCTCAAGTTTATTAAAATAATAAGAAATAAATCTTACAAATTAAATAATTCAAATATAAAAAAAAAAAAATTCAATGAAAATAAAATTAAAAAAAATATAATTTCATCAATTATCTCAAATAAAATAAATAATAATCAAAATAATAAAGATCAGGTCTAAAAAAATAAAAAAATAAAAGATGAAGAAATTAAAATAATAATAATCAACATTTTATAAATTATTTCAAATAAAATAAGTAAAATCAAAAGAATGATGATCAAATTTGATAGATAAAAAATATCAATAAAAAAATAAAAAATAAAAAGCAAATAACAATTATAAAAATAACAATCAAAATTAATATAAAAATTAAATTTTAAGAGATGAAATTGAAAAATAAATATTCAAAACAAAATATATATATATATAGCAATTAAAAGTTTAAGGATCAAATTTGATATAATAAATAAATAATAATATTTCTAATTTTTTTACAATTTCCGGAAAGTATTTTCCGCTCAAATTTTCAAGAAAAACACTTTCTGAAAACCAAGTCAAATTTCTCTTTGACTAAAAAGTGTTTTCTGTTGATTATCTTTTCTAACGACAACCAAACACAAGAAAGTTTGGAAAATGATTTTCTAGAAACTACTTTCCAAAAAACATATACAGTAAAAAAAAAAAATATATTTTTTTAAAAAACCAAGCTAAATTTTTCTAATTGAAAAATATTTTTTGTTGATCGTAAAATGTTTTTTATTAATTAATTTTTTTAATAACAAACAAATACAAAAAAATTTAAAAAATTATTTTTTAAAAATTATTTTCTACAAATAAACATGACCTACATCAAGATAACATGAATCTCTCTCTAACCAAAAACAGTTGCAGTAGTGGGAAACGGACACATGATTACACACCTGGTTACAGAAAGGCGAGCACAAGTAATCTACGCATGCTGGCTCTCTACGGTCAGGTATGCTCGTATAGTTAACACTTCCTAGGAGATTGCTTTAGTTGAATACGTGCCCACACCCATTTCTCTAACCCGTCATATTTAAGAACGGGAAAACCATGTCTCCTAGGAGGTTTTGCAGTGTTAATGTGATCATAAAAATAGAGGGTTTAGTTGTTCAACGTGTGAAAATTCTCCTCAGCTCGAGCCCTGAAGTTTTTGCCACTACCCAGGAGCCACATCCCAACAACATGAATGCAGATTGGATATTACCTGCAAAACACATATAACGTCAAAACGAACACCGATTCCTTCTCGGCCTGTTCATGCTGGTTTACCAAGATCAGTCCAAGGGCGAGACGTTCTTCAGTCGGATTAATTTAGTCTTTAGGTGAACATATCCTGACTTGGCCTGTTCTCGACAGAGGCCCAACTCAGCTCAGCCAACTGCAGAATGCTTTGGCCAGGATATCAACCATAAGATGCAAGGCATTTCAATACAAGTTTAAACGCGATGATGCAGTGACAGAAAAATCATAAAGCCTGCAACATAACCATAGAAGTCTAGCAACCTACTTACTACGAGAAGTTGAAACAAGTAAAAATATCCTCCCCAAAATAGGCAAGAAATCAAAACCATGACCAGCTCATATTCCTCTTCCAAACAAGTAAATCAAAGTTTCAAAGCTTTGTTTACCTTTTTGAGAATGTTAATAACTTATTAGAATGCCTACTTGCATTGAAAAATACATCAATGCCGCGACATGACACAATCAGACACAGAACTACATAGAAAATTTACAGACCTCCAGATTAAAAAAAAAAAGACACATCAAATGCCCACTTTGTACCCATCGCCTGAACATTACTCACAAAGAAAGTTGAAAGACGCTGCTAATTCTAGCTCTTCAACTACACTGATGGTACACTTAACTCTAGTGAAAACCCAAAGATTTGATTCCCAGAAGCCTTAATATTAAATATAATAACACAACATCCTAAGGCTACAAAAATTTGGGGTTGGGAATAAACTATTACCCAAAGATTAATCTAAAACTGTTCCCAACTTTCCTTCAACTAGTTAATGCTTGTGCGTGCAAGCAACAATTTGTAAATGTCTGAAGCTGTGGGACGGTCAGCTGGATTTTCCTTGGTGCATTGACAGAATAAATCAACAAGGAATCTCAGAGTTTCTGACTCAGCCTCAGGTCCCTCCAGATCTGAGCCAGACTGAGTCACCAAATGCTCGTCAATGGATCCCAATGCCTCTAGCTCATCAGTTAGTGGTGGTCGTTTACCTGACTGCTTATATCAAGAGAAACCAATAAAAGAACAGCTCAAGACCAGAGGTAACAAAATCAAGCAGTGACCAAAAAGCTTACCTGACTGCTTATATCAAGAGAAACCAATAAAAGAACAGCTCAAGACCAGAGGTAACAAAATCAAGCAGTGACCAAAAAGCTTACCTGACTGCTTATATCAAGAGAAACCAATAAAAGAACAGCTCAAGACCAGAGGTAACAAAATCAAGCATTGACCAAAAAGCTAATAGTACCACGGGAAAAAAAGATTTTACTGACTCGTAATGCATGCAGTGCAACAGCAACACTAAAATCTTTTTGCATCAAAGTGTTAACCACCCTCTATTATCCATTAGAAAATTTCAGTTTATAGTGTGATGTACCTGTAGAAGCTCATGTATGTGTAGGTCAGGTAAGCCGGAATATGGGACCTGTAAAGTCAACAATTCCAGAAGCAGGCATCCATATGACCAAATATCCACTTCCTACAACCAAAAGAGAAAATCCCATTACATCTCATACTATCAACATGCACAAACTAAAGCATATGAAAAGCAGTATGTTTTTGCATGCAATATGGGGCCATAGCCCAACACAAATTCACCACAAAGATTGCACATATTTGGCATAGTCCGTCTTAGTAGTATAGCCAATGTTCACACAGTTTTGATACAGGGATCAAAATTTGTACCAAAACTGGTGGCATTTTGAGAAATCAGAAATTTGATCCTGCATCTGATGATATGCAACGCAACTAGTTCCTCAAATGCTGGTATTTGCTGATAACAACTCATTCAGAATGTAGAGCCAGTCCAATTCATGGAGGTAAGCCCTCAATTTTATGAATCCCAGACAATACACATTATGAGGATAAGTATTGAACAGCAGAAGTAATAATTAGCTTCACACTTCGTTGCAGTTGATAAAAACCATTTAAAAGACTGCACAGGTGTTGGTAAACAGCTGTCACATCCCTTCAACCTTAAAGGGCAATTCAAATTTGTCCACATCATTGCTAACAATCCAAAAAAATCCTCCCTTCCACTCCATATTCAACACATGCATGTGTTTTTAATTTTTCATGCACGTGTTTAATTCTATGTTTACATAATGACCAATTAAAATCACCCACATTCCAAACATATAACTTCTATGGAACCCACATAACTGTAACACAATTGCAATGGAAATGTTAACAATCACATGAGAAAAAAAATATCTAGCCAAGCACTAAGAATTAATGATTTTCCAAACTAACAGACAGGAGAAGCAACATACCAGACCATATGTGCTACGGTTATCCATTGCCCGCAAAACCTCTGGAGCCATCCAGCGTGGTGTTCCAACACAAACATCAGGAGGTGCAATCCCTCTATGAGCAATACAACATGTATGCAAGAGAGACCTGAGTGGCACAGCTCTGTCAAAATCACAGAGCTTCACTAAAGGCATGCCATCAGCTCTCTTATCATCCAAATCAATCAAAATATTTTCACTTTTTATGTCACGATGAATTATATCTTTGGAGTGAATCTCTGCCAATGCACATGCAACATCTCGTGCTATACACAATGCCATCTCCACTGGTACATGCTTCTTGCCAGTTTTTGATAACTCCTCTACATAATTCTAGTGCATCATGAGAGCAACAATCAATAAGAAATATGTGGAAAGCGATCAAATAATTGTGTAAGAAAAACAGATAACTATGTAAGAAGAACAGTTAAACTCAACCATGTCTCAGACAAACACTAGTTAGGGCAAGCTATGTGAATCCTATTTCTCCTTGGCAAACTACCAAGGCCAAGCTTTTCTGCGAAATAATTATACTACATATGAAATTACAAATGTGGGATTGTTACAAGTGGCTACTTAATGTTTGGTTATTAGATGACGCATTGAGTGACATGTGGTACAAGGATGAGGGATTTTTATGTTTTGATTGTAAATAAATAGTTGGTTTTTCAGGAGCAGTCTTGTGAAATTCAGGAAATTTTTTTTCAGAATAGGTAAATTAAAATATAGTTCACATAGTTGTTTAAAACTAGCCCCGTTACCCATACTAAAATTAATCTTTGTAGTTGCCAGAAGCAAAGCCAGGGCATGTAACTAGTTCTGCTACCATCATGTTTGCATCTGCCAACAAAAAAACAAAAGAATAAAATTACCTTTAAAGATCCCCCGTTAACATACTCCATAAGAATAACAGACTGTAATATGCGGCGTTCTGGATTTCCATCTCCTGATGGAATCCACTTTGAAGATAGCTGGTGCCCGTACATTTCAACTATACAAGAGTGTTGTAGCACACCTAAAACTCTTACTTCTCCAAGACAACTATATTCAAAATTCCTAATTTCATCTGCTGAAGCTTCACACATCTCTAAAGTACGCACCTGCAGCATCAGAAAAGTTCATTAGATAGAGTCAGCAATCATTGTATGTTGTACAGGGGAAATTCCTTGGTCATGAATATACAAGCCTGCAAAAGCTGAACATACCTTTGCTGCAGCTTCAACTGATTCAAATTTGCACCGAATAAGAGTACTGGAACCCACCTTTCCTATCTCATCAGATGTTGACAGAGAAGGAAATGAACAACCAGGACTGGTAATGCTCTTGGTTGAAAGGGGAACTTTAGCCCGACTGAGTGGAACATACCTAAAGCAACAAGCAAATTCAAGAGAATATGAAATTAGATGTATAAGCAGGCGAGTAAATGTGGACCAAGAAGATAATCTTATTCTTGGAGCTTGTTTGGGGAACAAATGCTTCAGGTTGCTCGTGTAATTCAATGTGCATTGAACAACTAAAGTTATAGCTGGAAAATAAGTCATTCCAATAAAGAAAAACAGGCAACACAGATCACAAAAAAGGCACTCCAATCTACAGTTCCCTTAAAAGAACCTGCCAAATGGTAAGCAGGACACAGAAACACTATATCAAAATATAAAACATCTCTAAATAGCACTAGAACTGCATATTAATTCTGCAAAACAGTTCTGCTCAAACACCAAAATAATCATATATTCTTCAATGTTTAGGTTGTGTTTGGTATGGGGCGAAAAAGAGTGTGCGTGAATTATTCAGGAAGTAAGTTTTAAGGTGTAAATTTTAAGTGGGGGGGGGGGGGGGGGGGGGGGGTAAATAGCATTCACAAATCACTTGCATATATTAATAATTTAATAACAAACACTAATTGTGTGTCTTACAATCTCTCTTGTATTCTTCAAAACAATTGCTTCAAGTCATCTTTCTTTTCTTTTGTTGTGAGTGTCAGATTTATCATATAGGAAACTTGAGATCAGTGCAAGCTCATCACTGCTGAATGAGATTGCAGTTTTTTGCAGATGGGAAAGATAGGGCTAGGTAAGGCATTAAGCAATAGGCAAGTCTGTGTCAAAAAAATCCAAGAAATATGTGTTCAATGTGTTTGAGAGATCATGGATAATAGCTATGGCTGGATAGGAGAGCAAGGAGAGAGGGTGGACAAAAAGAGACATCAAGTTGGAGGAAATGGAGACAAGATATGAGCACCAATTTCAAGGAATAAAAAAATTAAGGGAGGATCTTACCCCAGTGACTGGGGAGTAATGTCCCACCCCACTTTTGGGGTGAAACTTCACCCTACTGTAATTTTAACCTGCAACAGTTTGTCTTACCCAACAACATTAAAAGAGGCAAAGGTTCACAGGGGTAAGTTTTCACACCTATCACCTCCTACCTAACTTAACTTTACATAAAGAATTCACACCAGGGGAAAAATCAATGTTGCACGATATTATGGACTTGAGCATACAAATTCTAGCATCTGCACTCATATCATATTGAACGAAATAACATTGCCATCACCACTTTAAATAGCAGGACTGACCTGGAAAAGTATTCCAGATCTGTTTCTTCTCTAATATCATGTGGACGGCATGCATCCACCACCATCCGGACCAGTGAATCACCCTTCCTGCTGAGAATGACATTCCACGCATGTGGTGTGAAGTCCAAGTAACCCCGGACAAGTTCACAAGGTAATGGAGGATCCATTCGGTCACATAGATACTGGAGCAATTTCTATTATATTAGATCAAAATAACTGAAAATGTACTGCAAGTAACATAATTATTCAACAAGTAATATTGAAAGAAAATGCAAGACAAGAATTACCTTCATTAGCAACGCTCTGTGTCTACAAACACCAAACTGCAAGCTCCCTAAAGGAATCACAATGGAACCTCGTCTTGCTTTAATAGATCGCAAAGATCTCTCACAGAGATCGGAGAAAAAAATATCGTCTGCAGTTTCCAAAGTCTGTTTACCAGCAGAGCTGATACTTTCATTATTTCCAGTTGAGCATGTGCAAACAAAAGGCTTCCTGTAGTTTGAACCAGACACTGCTTTTCTTGTCCTTTCAACAGCACCACTTCTATCACTGCCCCCAAAATGATCAGAAACAAAAAGTGCAAGCAATGATGCAATCTGCAAGTTATCAACAGCAACCTTATTCCTCTCCTTGGTAGAACCATTTAATCTCTTCAAGCGATACACCAATGCTTGAGCAGAGAGAGCTATTGCATCCAACTGTTCATCCTTCTCCCTAAAAGAAACAATTAGCAACCACAGTAAATTAACACAAAATAAGCATTATCTAACCACACAGTAATAGTGCAGTCGTGTTTTGTATGAGCATGAGGTCTTGAATAAGAGTTGACCTGTCCAAAAGAATGACCTCGCGTGAGTCAAGAGAAAAGATTTGCTCAAAATTCCTCAGTGGCATGAAAAGTCGATCACGTCCTGCATCATAAAAGCCATCTGGTAGTCGGTCCTCAATGCTGCAAAAAGAAAGGTTGCTATATTTGCGAGACAATCTTGAGCTATCTTCTGTTGGTCTCCGACATTTACATGGTTTTGGATTATCAAGATCCCTATCATAATGCCTTTTTGACTTGTAGGTGATTTTGGATTTTTCTGAAGATGGATTTTCATCCTGACTACCAGCTTCACCCTGTAAAGAGCCTAGAGATTCATCTTGCACACAACATACTTCTTCCTCATTTTTATTTATAGACCCAAGGTCACATGAGCAGCTTTCCGCACCCTTTTTTGAGCTGATTTTATCAGCTTCAACACTGATAAGAAGATTTTCGACTTCAGCTTCTCCAGAAAGTTCAACTTTTTCGCCATCATCATCATCATCATCCAGACCTGCGACGTCTGATATACCCTCTTCACAAATCTCGAAGTTACGGACATCAAGATTGTTCAATTTGAAAGTTTCACTTTCCTTCAGATCCAAAGTTTCAGCATGGCCCTCACCTTTCCACTTCCTGCTATTGTTTAATCGTTCTTGACGAGCTTTTTGTTGCAAATAATGTCGCCGTTTCCATCGCTTACTGGCCCTCCGAGTTGCAAAGCATCTGCTGTTTGATGAAGGCCCAGTCACTATGCTTGTTGCAGCATGATTGGAACCTGCATCACATTCTTGATCATCAAAAGTTAATTTGACACTAAAGTAGAGCCAATGAATAAAAAACCCAAGACATCCATAATAAAAAGCTTTTCAAGTATATAAAGAGAAAGTAATTCAAAAGTCCTCACCATTACAAGAAAAATTATTGCCATCGTCCTGAAAGGAGGCTTCGTAGACATCCATTTCAACTGACGAGCTAATGAAATCATCATTTGATAAGTCCTTTCCATTTCCTTCCAATTTGCAGCATATCCATGAAGGTATCTGACAACAACTGAGTAGCCTATTGTTCTTGAAAACAATAAGCATTACGAAGATCAATAAACATGATAGGTTTTGGCCATCCAAACTTCAAACCCACGAAAGTATAAAAATTTAAGTAATTTAACCACAAGACCACCCTTCCATCACAAAGTTTGCTGATATATCAAAATGATTTCCAGCAAAAATTTAAAATGCTCGTGCCATATCCTACAAAATGTTGCATGACCATCATGTTCTCGATATCAACAGGCAAGGAGATGCAATGAATAAAAGATGTAAACACACCAAACAGCCAATGCCATTGAATGCTTTAAGGGTGTAACAACAGTATTGAAAAACACTAAACTAAGAAAAGAAAAGAAACAGTATAAGTTAGCATCACAAAAAAAAGTACAAACAACTTAAACCTGAAGAAAAATAGAAGAATGAATTATAGATGTTCTAACAGAGAAACAGAATCAACAGATTCTCAGAGAAAGTGCAGTAATGTGGTAAGAAAATGATTATTTAGCATTTTGACCAGAGATATGGTCCATGAACAAGAACAACCAAAATGGTTGAAGTTGCTTGATGCAAAAGGTTAGAATAACATGTTGAGTAAAGTAGCAGCAGCAGCATATGTTTTGAGGCATATCAAGTAATATTCTAGAGAGCTGATTATTACATCCTATAGTAATCAATGAACCGAGTGGAAGTACCATTGCACATCTGGAACCTGAATGTAAATCACAACCTTCCCGGAAAGTTCATTACAGAAAATTACCTGAAGATTTAAATACTGGAGGCTATGCATTGAAGTAAGTTCAAGAGATCCCAGTGATGTCAGCCTGTTGTTTAACAGGTCCAAACTCTCCAATCTTTGCAATGAAGACAAACTTGAGGGTAGTTCAACTAACTTATTATTAGATACTGTTAATGATATCAAGGCATTTAAATAAGTTATTTCATTTGGCAGACTCTTTATCTTGTTGAATGAAAGATCCAAGTACTCCAAGTTACTTAAGCAGCCAATTTCAGGAGGAAGATATCTGCAGGAAAAAGCACAACATCAGATCTCTCTGTTTTCTTCTTCTCATCTTCAAAATTCTGATAAGCAGTATGTAGCTAACTAAATTTGTGAGTTGTTATTCAAGAACCACATCTCTAAAGTTTGGTACTAACAACTTCTTGGAAATGCTGAGGACCGAAACTGAATTTCATTTTAGATTCACTTGAAGGTATCACACACAGTACTGAAATATTATCAAGGCTCAACAATTCAGATGGGTGCCAAAATTTAAGGGTAACACTAAAGATTATGTCCTGTCTACCTTTCCGAGAATATGATGCATATCAATGGTGTTGTTTAATTTATCACTTTAAGGTGACTCCACTCACAATGTTTTCTCTCCTTCCTTGATATTTTTTACCAGTTAACCTTTGACTATTTCTTTATCAGCAAGCATTAGCCACTCTATCTTGTTTCATTGGATTTGGCAAAGCCCTTTAAAGATGTCTCAAAATGTCTACCATTGTTTTGAATAAGATAATTCTATAACTTAACAACATGGAAACAATGGAAGCAAAACATAGATAATAAACTTGAGGGGTTGAAAAGGGGGGATTCAGGCACCTAGGAAGATAATTTGACTGAAAATGTTTTCCTTTTTTTTTTTTCACAAGCTAAACTACAGAGGTCTGGATGAAGAACTCTGTAAGCTAGTTGGATGCATACTTGCAAACATAATAGGTCAAGCAGATAATGCCCATGATTCATTTTTGTGGTGTTTATTTCAGATCATGTGGTAGCCTACATCACATGCTATTAGACCTATCCTTAGTTGTAATTTTTCCCCATAAAGGAAGTGATCATTCAGCAACACATTGACTTCTTACAGCCAACACCTTTATAGTCCAACTTCCATTCAGAAAAATTCTACCTCGTATAAATTGAAAAGGAATTCTTTTATTACCAAAGCTAAAAATAATAATAAAGGAGAGCAAAACCAAAGAATCAGATTATTGGATCCAAACATAATGTTTCTTTCACCAACAACCGTCCTTTAATGCGATTCTTACAAGATCACAACAATCAACAACATTTAAAATCACCATCTCCAACATAAATGATAGTTTTCACTCAAAATAAAGAAAGTATTATTATTTCTTTTCATATGCCAGCGAAACAATAAACAATCAAATATAATTTCATAATTTGACTGGAATTCATAACATCATTCCTAAGCAAGTTTTTTTCGCTATCCTACTAATTACCTCTTACTAGATCGAAAGCAAGCAAAATAAATTAAAAATTCTTAATTTGACTCGAACTTGTAACTACATAGCTACCCCATGTAGCGTCCTTTCCTTTTTTCTTGATAGAACAAGATTCAGTTTAATTTCTTTCATTGAGATTTTCACATTTCTCCATTCCTAAATCCTCTAAACTATAGAAACACACAACATGATTCAAAACCGACACACACACACACTTACCTTATAGAGAAGTGACTCACAGAGAGCTTTGTCAAGCACTTAATCCCAGAAATCTCACTCAAAATCGTCAAAACCGAAGGTCTTGGCGGCACTTTCGAGAGCTCAAGCTCTTTCAACCCTTTGAATTTACTAAAATTCAAGCCATTCAACCCCGGCGATGATACTTTGACTTGCAAGCACTCCAATCCCACCAAATTCCCAAACTCCGCCGGAAACAAATTCACTTCATTCCCAAAAAACTTGACCGTCCTCAATTTCCTCAAACCGCCCACCGACTTGGGCACCAAACTAAAGGCATTCTTATACAAATACAAACCCTCAACTGAATCACCAGAATTTTCTAGTAAATCAAATTCCAAGCTTTTTCCAGTAACATCAAGAACCAACTCATCATCCACGTTAGCACTTCTTTTTTCGACATGATTGTGACTGTTTTCTGTTGCGGTGGCATTGAATTCAGTGGAGGGTGATTTTGGGGATTTAAGGTTTTCGGGGTTATCGGTGGAATTCGAATTGGATCCGGTGGAATTGGAAGGCTGCATTGGGTGAATTTGAGAGGGAATAAGAGGAATTGAATTTTTGTTAGCAAAAAGGGGGGTTCAGAGCATGTTGTGATTGTGAAAAGAAAGAGAAGATCTTTTGGGATATTTGGGAGAGAGAGAATACCAATTAAGGACAGAGAGTGGAGCATGAGAAATTAGAGGAGCGGGGGGGAAGATGCGGACCGCTCCCTTTTGCTGTGTAGTTTTTGTTTGCGTGAAAAAAGAAACCCTAGAATCTAGAGGGAGTTGCTGTGATTTTAATCAATTTACTTTTTCAATAAAGGAAGGGTAGGGAGGAACTTTCGTTTCTCTTTCGCAAAGAAAACACATGACGTGTCTGAATTTATCCTATGCCAAATTCGACCGTGGTTGTTCGGTGCCGAATACAAGAATGTTTATTAATTCTGGTCACCTAATAATTATTTCTCGCAATAATCATTTTCTGTTAATCTAAAATGTTATCAAAATAATATTGATGAAACATAGAAACTGACCCAACAATAGCAAAAAAAAAAACAAATATTATTTTTCATATATAAAAATACATCAAATTGATATATTTATAAAAAAAATTCAAGTATTTTGATATTTTAATATTAAGAAAAAAAATAATTTACTATTTTAATATAATTTTAATTAAAAAAACATCTTTAAAAACTACGTACTTAAAATAAAAATAAAGGAAAGGTAATTGATTATTGCTTTATTTTCTTTCTTACGCTAACCATAGCCATTAACAAATCTAGACAAGTAACGTAGTTGCGGCGATCAAACAGATATCCTCAGTAAAAAAGCACAGGCAATTTAAAGATCCAGGTTCGACTCTATCAATCCCCCCTCCTCCCTTTAAATGTTAGTGTGTATATATATATTAAAAGTACCGCTCCGTCTGCGTAGGACCATAATATCCTTAATACAACGATGCTAAACGAGGGATTGTGGCGGGAGTGTCTTTAGTATTTTT